>NC_056738.1:326933149-326988273 GCF_019279795.1 Protopterus annectens
CCCAAAGGGGATAACAGTACATTTCTTGGCATTGAGCTTGAGCCCATGGCTCTGGCACCAAGCATCTGTTTCTGTAAGACCCTTTTGTAGAGTATCCACATCATTTGGGGATTCAATAATGGCTCCCAGTTTGCAGTCGTCTGCAAACTTTGTTAGCCAGAGTCCCTTAGTGTTGACCTGTACTTCAGAGAAGTTGATGCCAAACAAGAGCGGCCCCAGGACTGAACCCTGAGGTACTCCACTTGTCACTTGTCTGGAGCTGGATTTGGAGTTGGCTACTTTTACAGTGTGGGTTCTATCAGTAAGCCATTTAGCAACCCATTGGGTGACATAGGGATTAATGCCCAACTTAGTAAGTTTATCTATGATTCCAGAGTGGGGATGGTGTCAAAGGCCTTGGCAAGGTCTAGATAGGCTGTGTGGGCCACCTTACCCTTGTCCATGGCTCTGGAGACTGATTCAAAGAAGTCAATCAGGTTCAGGAGTCAAGATCGGCCCTTCACAAACCCAAACTGGGTGGGGTCCAGTGTTTGAAGGTTGCCAATGTCTTTGTTTATAAGTTCCATGATAATACGCTCCATGGCCTTGCAGATAAGGCTCGCCAGACTGATGGGACGGTAGTTTCCGGGATCCAAGGTGGATCCCCCCTTGTGGATTGGGATAACTGTAGCTCTGCGCCACTCAGTGGGCACGAAACCTGAGGTGAGGCTATGATTAAACATGACTCTTAGGTGAGGTGCCAGTTCATATTGTAGTTCATGTAGTACACAGCCCGGGATGTCATCTGGTCCCATGGATGCTGTATTCTTGGCTTTAGAGAGTGCATTTTGTACCTGTGTGGCCGTTATTACTGGAATTTGGCAATCTTCCGGTATTGAGATGGGCCATTTAGTGGGTGAGAGGGGGGTGAAGTTGGCACTGAATCGATCTGCCAGGAAATTGGCAATATCCTTCGGATCAGTATATTTAATGCCATTCTGTTTTAGCTCAGAGCAGATCTGAGCATTGCCATTTAGATTCTTGACAAAGTTATAGAATGCTTTGTGGTTGTCTTTGGAATCTTTGGCAATTTTATTTTTGTAACTAGCTTTGGAGGATTTTATGAGGCATCTCAGTTTCTTACTGAGGCTAGTAAGGGAGTTTTTTGCATCCTGGGATTTTCCTCTTCTCTGGAAAAGTTTCTTCCTTTTGTTGTAAAGTTTGTTTATGGCAGGGGACCACCAGATTGGCTTCCTTTTTTTGGATGAGAGCATTTTGGTTCTATTTGGGATGGCACGATTCATGCATGAGTGGATGTGCTCGTACAGTGCCTTAGTGTAGGATTCAGCAGTTGAACGTTCAGTTCCCGTCTGCATGGGTGTTATGAAGTTTGTCACTTCTGACTTGAGTAGCATGAAGTTGGCTTTGGAAAAGTTTTTTATGGTGGTTTCTTTACTGGGGCGTGGGGTGGGGTGGGATGTGGATGTTAAGGGTGATTAGCTTATGGTCAGACCTGACTAACGAGGGGGTGACCGTAGGTATGGAGCATTGATTTCCCATGTTGGTAATGACCATGTCTAGGATATTGGAGCCCCTGGTGGGACTATGGATTAGTTGATCCAGGGCGTTGGAATTTATGAATTCCAAGAACCGTTGCACAAAGGTGTTGGGACATGAGTAGTTTTCCCAGTTAATGGCAGGGTAGTTAAAATCACCCAGTATTAGGGTGTTTGGTTCTATCTTAATATTTTCCAGTATGTTTAGAAAGGTGTAGTGAGAATCTTGGGGTATGGTGGGGGATCTGTAGCAAGCTACAGTTTGGATTGCAGTCTTACCTAGTGTTAGTTGCACTTGGAGAATTTCAGGCACATTGTGTTGGCCAACTAGCCTGGTGGCTGTGCCTTTCCTGCTGTCATCAATGCATAACGTCTTTATGGCCATGGTACTCACTGAAGCATTCATCACACGGGTTGATCTTGCAAGTCGGGCATCCCCATGATGGCTCAGCACATTTATCCTTGCTGGCACAGTTTTTGCATCTTGATTTTTGTCATTTCACCGGAACGTGTGAGCCATGCTCAGATTGGCTCACTGGCTCTGGGACAGTAATCTCAATGCATCTTTTCCTACTCTTGTAACTGGTAAGGAGTTGCAAGCCTAGGTTTCTTTAAAACTGTAAGTGTGTTGCTGGAATAGGACGTCCAGATTGTGACAGTTGCTGGTGGCTGTTGCTTTCATGAAATATAATGAAAGCATTGACTATGGCCACGTCCCATAAAAACCAGAACAAGTACAACCACCATTTGCAGGCCTTTTTGGCTGTGGGGATACTGTGTCCTGAGCTGATCTGCTTGGTCCACCCCATTCATGCAAGTGCTGTACATGTTTACAACTGGTGAACATGGTACCAATGCCTTTGTTTCATCACACTTTTTTCTGTGTGCTGGAGTCTGACAGGGTTGGGTTACTGTTAGTTAACAGGAGGAATATTGGATTGCTATCCTTTCATTCAGTAGCCAGCAGTGGTCCACTCTGCAACTGCTTGTAATACCCTCGAGGTGCTTTTCCAATGGCCTGTCTGTTGAATGTTGGCCATCCTGACCGATTGGTGCGCATGGTTCCACAGCAGTATAGATCATCTTGCAGCAACTGCTGTGCCAGCAGGACAGAGGTAAAGAAGTTATCAAACTAAATGTGATGCTTCTTGCTGCCAATGAGTCCCCTTGTTAAGTCGAACACTATTCGGTGTGCCAAACACTACTCGGTGTGCCAGTCCGATCTCTGTATTCTGCTCTGCTTTTCCAGTGTATACCTGGAATTCACGTGCATACCCATTGGTAGAGTCTGCCAACAGCCTCACCTTAATCCCATACCTCTCTGGCTTACCAGACCTGAACTGTCTAAATGTCAAGCGTCCACTGGTGCCGACCATGGCTTCTTCTACAGCCACCTCAGCATGCATGCAGGACACAGTACTATGTGCATTAAGTATTACATCCAGTATTGGACATTTGTGATGTAGTTTGTGACCCACACAGCCCTGTGGTAGGCTGAGGTGGTTGTCATTGCAATGGAAATACTGCTGAATTTTTTCAAACCTCTCTCTGGTCATGTACTGTATTGGGAAGTGACCATATACATGGTGTGTTTCCCAGTAATACCTGTATTCAGGAACACGTACAATGGACATGTATATTCTGACACCTAGAAATGTGCGTATGTCTTATGGACAAACAGGACTCTACCTCGTATCGACCTTGCCTGCTGCGGCCTGTGTCTGCGCAGCATAGCTATTGGTTTCATTGGCAATGAGTGTATACAGCTCCTCTGGGAACATCAAATTCATAAAGTCCATTTCTGTGCTAGCTAAGCCCAAGTTGTTTACAGGTCTTACTGGCCCCACAAAGTCATCAATGTGTACTGCTGTGAGGTGTTTTTCCCATATGATCTTGCATGGTGGGCATGTTTGACGTACCTTACTGGGTCGCATGGAACAGCTTGAAATGGAAAGTTGGGCATGGTTCAGTGATGGTGCTCTTTCATCAGTGTCAGTAGCAACTGTATTGCATGAACTTTAGTGAAGTACTAACAGACTTTGCATGCTGAGGCACAATCCTATCCTTGTTTGACAAGGAACTACTTGGACTCAGATCTGCTGGATTTTCTCCATCCCAGTCCACATACTCTGGACTACTGTGAACCTCCTGTGCAGTAGAAGGAATATCCACATCCTTGTCAGCACTTGCACTGTCATGGACTGTGGAGGACTTCATAGGTGCGTCTGTCATGGCATGCGCTTTCTTGAACACAGATTAAAGGCAATTTGTCATCTGTGTCAAAATCAGACTGCACTGGGTGACCATTGTGTGTGGCACCCTTCCTTAGGAGTGCAAGTGGTACCTCATCCTCGCTGTCATGGTCAGTTTCTTCCTTATTGTTCAGATGTTCTGTTGCATCTCATAGTGGTCTGTCAGGAATGGTTGGTACAGGGGCATCATCCATATCACAGGCAATGGCCTTCTCACGCAGACATGCGAGGTGGAATCTCCTCGTCTGTGTCAGTCTTCATCCTCACTCTGGTTGGCATTAGATGGTGTCTCAAGGTACATACCCAGATCTGAACCACTGCTGCAACCATCAGAGTCCATTTCCTCGTCCAAAATGTGAATGCCATTTGCTTTCTTCTCCACAGATGGCATCTTCGTTGGGGGGCATGCTATTTTCCCCTTGAAATTACACCTGAAAAACACAGTATACAACATTCTGATGTTGTGTAGCTGCACAGAGGCACTGGAAAAGCAACACACCAGAAAACTATATAGTGACTGTGTGATACAGAAAATTGCTACGATGTTCAATTGCAGTAGTTGACAAAAATATGAAGCATATAACCACAATGGGGACTGTGTACTGTGTCTAAAACCAATTGTCAGACTTGACAGAAACTGTTGTGTGGAGTTCGCGTGAAATGAGCCCTTCCTCCCACCTAAATTCCACACAGGATTGACAAAGCCAGGAAAAATGCTAAAAATATATGGTAGCAACATGCTGGTAGTGGTTCATAGGTAGGTACTAGGCTATCTGTTCTAGGGCCCATACAAGCCTAGCCAAAAAATGTACCCTGGCTTTCGCCACCCAAGAAAATTATTTTCCTGTGCACCTGTCGAGCAGAGCCACAGAAGTGATTCTTGGGGTGAATTTCCCATCCAATCATCAAAATTTTTCTTGAGTGCTAATGAGGAGCTCTTGTTTGACATAGATATGTAGTCTTTTCCAGAGTATGGGAAGTCTCTGGGACAGGAATCTATCCCTCTAGCATGTTCTGTTTATTGTGGTGACAAGGTTAAGGTCCCTAGAGTGTGTAGCTCGGAGGGATTGGGATTTCTTTAAGTGGAGCATGTCCAACAGCTCTGGGTTTGACATAGCTTTGTATGTTAGGCAGAGATCACCCTTGAGTAGGTGATGTACGATGGAGTAAAGCTGTAGTTTTTTGAGACTGTCTGCATAGGGCATCTGTTTGAGGCCAGTAATCCTCTTTGTGAGGTATTTCTGTGGTCTTTCCAGTTGTTGAAGATGTCTTGTGAGGTACATGCCAAAAGGGGCGTTGTACTCTATAATGGGTCTAATAAGTGATGAGTAGAGGGGAACAATGACCTCTTTTTTTTTTTTTTTTTTTTTTCTGGATGAGAATCCTTTTGTGATGAGATGAGCCACGTAGAAGGATTTCCTGACCACTGTGGCGATGTGATTATCAAAGGAGAGACTACTGTCCACCTGTGTCCCAAGGTCTCCTCACATTTTCGGCATTAAGTAGACTACCAGCTATGTGGTAGTTCATGGGTACAGAGTTTTTACCAAAGGTGATGACAATACACTTTTTGGCATTGAGCTTCAGGCCATGGCTTTGACACCAGATATCTGTCTCAGTGAGGCCCTTTTGTAGTTTGTTCCCATCGTTGGGAGTTTCGATTATGGCTCCTAGTTCGCAGTCATCTGCAAACTTTGTTAGCCAAAGACCTTCTGTGTTGGCCTGCACTTCAGAGAAGTAGATACCAAACAGGAGAGGACCCAGGACTGAACCCTGTGGTACTCCACTTGTCACTGGTCTGATGTCGGATTTGGAATCCGCTACTTTCACAATGTGGGTTCTGTCCGTGAGCCAGTTGGCAACCCATCTTGTGACATAGGGATTTATACCTAGTTTAGTGAGCTTACCTGTAATTCCAGAGTGGGGGATGGTGTTGAAAGCCTTGGCGAGATCTAGATAAGCTGTGTGAACCATTTTACCCTCATCTATGGCTTTGGTGACTGCTTCAAAGAAGTCAATCAGGTTTAGGAGACATGATCTGCCTTTTACAAATCCAAGCTGAGTAGGGTCCAGAGTTTGGAGATTACCAATGTCTTTGTTTACGAGGTCCACGATGATACGTTCCATGGCCTTGCAGACCAGGCTCGTCAGGCTAATGGGGTGGTAATTCCTGGGGTCCGTCGTGGCTCCCCCTTTGTGGAGTGGTATAACTGTCGCGGTGTGCCATTCAGTGGGTACAAAGCCTGAGGTGAGGCTATGATTGAACATGGTACTTGGGTAGGGTGCCAGTTCATTCTGTAGTTCATGTAGAACGCAACCTGGGATATTGTCAGGTCCCATGGATGCTGTGTTTTTGGCTTTGGAGAGTGTGTTTTTTACCTGTGCAGCTGTGATTATAGGAACTTTGCATTCTTCCGGTATAGAGATGGGCCCTCTAGGGGGTGAGAGGGGGGTAAAGTTAGCACTGAAGCTATCTGCTAGGATGTTGGCAATATCAGTTGGTTCTGTATATGTAGTGCCATTATGCTGTAACTCAGAGCAGATCTGAGTGTTCCCATTTTGATTCTTGACATAGCTATAGAATGCTTTGTGGTTGTCTTTAGTCGGTGGCAATTTTGTTTTCGTAACTAGCTTTGGAGGATTTTGAGGGATCTCCGCTTCTTACTGAGGTTGACCAGGGAGTTCCTCCAGTCATGGGATTTTACTCCTTTTTGCAACAGTTTCTTTCTTCTGTTGTAGAGTTTGTTTATTGCAGAGGACCACCAGATTGGCTTCCTTTTTTTGGAGGATAACATCTTGGTTCTATTAGGGATCAGCAAGTAACACTTGTTCTCACTCGGGCAACTATTGAGTATAATCAGGAATGGAATAATACAAGCAGAAATGACTTTGTCTTTTTAATTGCCTACTTTACATTATAAGCTGACATATTACACTGTATTTAAATTTCTGTGCTATATTCTAAGTAATGTAACCATATGTAATTTGCATAGTTAATATCTGTTTCTCCACTAATCCCCCAGTTGTTTGCATTGTGTATGCACAAGCAGCAAAATGACACAATAAACTCTTTTGCCCAGTGTTCGCTTCAGCAGTCTGACCATGTATGCACAAGCACTTCCATGATACGCAATGATTTATTTCTCCAAGCAACAGCTTCATGAGTATGTGCAGGTGTACACATGCACCAAAATGAAACATTTCCCCAAACAACCGTTCAATAACATTTCCTAGTATGGCCAACCACCAAAAGGAAGCATTCACCCAAGTGACCCCTTCAGTGAAATGTATGCACAAGCACCAGAATGGCAGATTTAGCCAAAACGAACCCTTCAGTAACATTTCCTGGTATCTGAAACTCAAATGCAAGTCATTATTTAGTGACTTAAGCCTCAGTGATTTGCCAGAAAACCACAAACTTTGAGGAACAGGCAAAAAATACAAGGCAAAAATATAGGGACATTGCATGAAAATGTGGACAGTTGAAAGGTATGCATATAAATAATTAAGTTAAATTTCACCACCAGGGACCACAAAAAAAACAGAAAAACGAAAAATAAAGAGAGTAGATTGAAGGGCAGTGACACAGAGCTGCTGTTTTTGCAAGTACCACATTGAAATACCAAGGCCACCCTCTCAAAATAGCAGATTCTCTTTCTAGCAGCAACCACGAGGTAACTGCACATATTTTCTTTTCATCCTTTTTATGGACAGTTCCCGAATTTGATACTTATTTGGATAATGTACTAACCAAAAGATATTTTAAAGCTTAATGTTTAATTGTTTCTTACGTGCATTGTTAGGTCTGAAAGATACAATCTAAAGAAGTAAAGGCCTGGGACAGAACCCTGTGGGACACCATGACTAACAAAGGATTTTGCCTGTCCAGTTGCTGTTATGATGCTTGCCCTCTCCTATTTGTAAGCCATGCAGCTATTATCAAGAGTACATCAGTACCTAGATGTAGTAATTTATTGATCTGTGTTTTGTGTATGACCTTGTCAAATGCTGAAGTTAAATCTACATAAATTACATCACAGCACAATTTTTCATTTATAGCTGCTATTCTGTTATAGAACATCATGTTACAGGCTAATACTAATTCATATTCTCTTATTCTGTCAATGTCTCATGTTTGTAGTATTAATATAAGTATCCCTGATTGTGTGTGGATTTGTCCCTGGTTCTGTTGAGAGTTGTCCCTAATTTGTTGAGACCTAAGCAGGTTAAACTAAACAAAAGCCAAACATTGCAACTTTTCTGATACTTGGCAAATCGGAAGTTTCTTTTTCATCCCATTACAGAGTTGCACAACAGTGAAATAAAAACATTATTTCATCTAGTTCATCAGCAAATTAAAAAAATTGGTATAAGAAACCTAGACGCAGCTTTTAGTACTACACATGAGAATGTGTATGTGAAACAAGCATGTTGGAACAAAATGATTACTTGGGGTTGTAGCTGTTGTATATACATTTTCTATTTCATTAATTAATGTGGTTTATAGTTTTACATGATTACTTAACTTCTTTCCATCTAATTTCAAGACCAGAATGAGAAGAATCGAAGCAAAAATTGAAACATTTGGCAAAAACTATTCACCAGACACTCCATTCTCAATGAGGGGAAAATGCATAATGTACAAAAAGTAATAATTCTCACATGTGAGTGTGTGGCTGTGTCAGAATGTAGGAAGTTCCATAATTTTCAACTGTCCAGATTTAGCTTCATAGTTGTGGTCCGTTTCTCATAAAATCTGTGGTTTTCTGGCAAATCATAGAGGACGCAAGTTACTAAATAATGCCATATCCATTCATGTCCTTCATAAAATATATTCTAGCACAAATCCTGTTGTTCTAACTACCAAGTTAAAAAGAGCAATATTTAAAGTCTATGCCCAGATTTTGCCTTGTATATTTGTTACATTTCTTGAAATTGTAAAAATGAAAGAAGTAAACTGTTGCAGGGGGGTGGTTTGCAATGACTCCAAGTGTAGAAAAACCCAAAGCTGGCTTGTGCATTCATCAGTGTGATAACAACTTCTACTTATGTGAGTAACAGTGACAGCTACTGAGTGTTTTGGCCTGAAAAGTAATAATGACTCTGATATATTGTAACTCACTTACTGGTAATGTGCTAATGACCTGCATTTCATTACTGCACAGCTAAGCGTGCTCACACACAGATGATAATTGCTCCACAGAACCTGTTGCATAGGCATTCATTATATTACCTTGTGCAGCTGTTACCTAACATAGGTTCATAGGTAGGTACCAGGCTATCTGCCCGAAGGCATTTATAAGCCTAGCTAGAATGTGTTGGCTTTCGCCACCCCCTTAGATTAGTTCCCTGTGCCTCTGTCCAGCCGAGCCATTGAAGTGATCCCTGGGGTAAACTTTCTGTTTCCCATTCATTCGTCAAGGTTTTTCTTGAAGAGGGTTATCGAGGAGCTCTGCCTAATGTAGATTGGAATCTTGTTCCAGAGCATGGTGAAGTCTCTGGAACAGGAATCTTTCTCTCTAGCACGTCCTATTTATTGTTGTGGTGAGGTTTAGATCCCTGGAGCGTGTGGCTCGAGGGGATATGGTTTTCTTTTAGGTGGAGCATATCTATCAATTCTGGGTTGGACATGGCCTTGTATGTCAGGCAGAGATCAACTCTGAGTAGGCGGTATGCAACAAAGTACAGCTGGAGTTTCTTCAGTCGAGCTGCATAGGGCATCTGCTTGAGACCAGTGATCCTCTTGGTGAGGAACTTCTGTGGTCTTTCCAGTTGTTGCAGGTGTCTTGTAAGGTACATCCTAAATGGGGCATTGTACTCTATGATGGGTCTGATGAGTGATGCGTAGAGGGGCCCAATGACCTCTTTCGATCTGGATGCAAACCCTTTTGTGATTAAGTGGGCCACATGGAAGGATTTTCTAACCACTTTGGCAATGTGATTATCAAAGGAGGTTACTATCCACTTGGGTCCCCAGATCCCTTATTACGCCTTCTGTATTTTGTGGGCTACCACCTATGTGGTAGTTTGTGGGTACTTTGTTTTTTCCAAAGGGGATGACTATGCACTTTTTTTGGCATTCAGCTTAAGACCATGGTTTTGATACCAGGTATCTGTCTCAGTGAGACCCTTTTGGAGGATGTCTGTGTCAGCCAGAGAGTGAATTATAGCCCCTAGTTTGCAGTCGTCTGCGAACTTGGTGAGCCATAGTCCTCCTGTACTTGCCTGTACCTCTGAGAAGTATATGCCGAACAGGAGGGGTCCTAGGACTGAGCCCTGGGGAACGCCACTTGTAACAGGTTTAGAGTCAGGCCTAGCTCCTGCAACTCGTACCATGTGGGTTCTGTCCGTGAGCCAGTTGGCATCCCATCTCGTGACATAGGGGTTTATGTTCAGGCTGGTGAGCTTGTCTATAATACCTGAGTGGGGAATAGTGTCGAAGGCCTTTGCGAGGTCTAGGTAGGCTGTGTGGACCACCTTTCCCTCGTCTAAAGCCTTGGTAACTGTCTCAAAGAAGTCCACCAGGTTTAGGAGGCATGATCTGCCCTTAACAAAGCCGAACTGTGTTTGGTCCAGTGTTTGGAGGCTTCCAATGTCTCTGTTAATGAGATCCATGATGATGTGCTCCGTAGCTTTGCAGACCAAGCTAGTCAGGCTTGCAGGGCGATAGTTCCCGGGGTCCGTTGTGGCTCCACCTTTGTGGCGCGGAATAACCGTTGCTGTGCGCCACTCTGTGGGCATGTAGCCTGTGGAGAGGCTGAGTTTAAACAGTGTGTTTAGGTGAGGGGTTAGTTCATCTTTGAGCTCGTGTAGAACGCAGCCTGGGACACCATCCATTCCCTTTGATGCTGTGTTTTTGGCTTTGGAAAGGGCTGTTTTAACCTGAGTGTCTGTGATTTCAGGGGCACTAAATTCATCTTGTACAGTTATGGGCCCTTTTGGGGTGAAGTTTGCACTGAATCTGTCTGCCAGGATGTTGGCTATGTCGGTCGGTTCAGTGTATGTTGTGCCTTTCTGCACTAACTTCGAGCATGTCTGAGAATTGTCACTTGTATTCTTGACATAGCTAAAGAATGCCTTGTGGTTATCTTTGGAGTCTATGGCAATTTTTCTTTAGAATCTAGCCTTGGAAGATTTTATGAGGGGAATGTAGTTTCTTGCTGTTATTGATCAGGGATGTCTTCCCTTCTTGGGATTTTACTCTTTTCTGTACTAGTTTCTTCCTTCTATTGTATAGCTTGTTTATGGCAAGGGTGCACCAGACTGGTTTCCTTTTCTTGGAGGAGTGAGTCTTGGTTTTGTTTGGGATAGCACAATCCATGCATTCTTGTAGGTGCCCGTAGAGTGCATTAGTAAAGGATTTTGCAGCATGCTATCCTTTAGCATGGGGGCTTTGAAACTTTCCACCTCGGTCTTAAGTAACGTGAAGTTTGCTTTTGAAAAGTTTTTCACGGTGGTTTCTTTGACCGGGGGTGGTGGCGGAATGTGGCTATCCAGAGTGATTAGTTTATGGTCCGATCTAACCAGTGAGGGGTTGACCTTCAGTGTGGAACACCGGTCCCCCATGTTGGGGATGACCAGGTCCAATATGTTGTCATATAGTAGTAATCTCTCCTTTGATAATCACGTTGCCAAAGTGGTTAGAAATACCTTCAATATAGCCCACCTTATCACAAAAGGGTTCGCATCTAGATCGAGAGGTCATTGTGCCCCTCTACTCATCACTCATTAGGCCCATAATTGAATACAATGCCCCTTTTGGGATGTACCTTACCCGACACCTGCAGCAACTGGAGAGACCCCAAAAGTACCTCACCAAGAGGATCATGGGCTACAAACAGATGTCCTATGCAGCTCGACTAAAGAAACTCCAGCTCTACTCAGTTGCTTACCGCCTACTCAGAGGCTATCTATGCCTGACATACAAAGCCATGTCAAACCCAGAATTAATGGACATGCTCCACCTCAAAAAAAATCCAAGTCCCTTAGAGCTACACGCTCCAGGGACCTAAACCTCAGCACAAAAATAAATAGGACATGCTGGAGGAACAGATTCATTTCCCAGAGGCTCCCCTCACTCTGGAATAGAATCCCAGTTCATGTTAGACATAGCCCCTCGCTGACCCTCTTCAAGCGAAATCTGGACGCGTGGATGGGAAATCGCAAATTCACCCCTGGGATCTCTTCGGTGTCCCTGCTAGACAGAGGCACAGTAAACTAATCTTAAAAGGGTACCTTCTGTGACCTACTTTACAGAGGCACAGTAGTCTAATCTGATAGGGAGGCGGAAACCAAATACACTCTGGCTAGGCTTATAAATGCCCTAGGGCAGATAGCCTAGTATCTACCTATGAACCTCTGGTGGGGGTGTTAACCAGTTGATCCAGGGTGTTTTGAGTTTATAAATTCTAGGAAATTTTGGGCCAGGGAGTTCGTACTTTAGTTCTCCCAGTTAATGTTTGGATAATTGAAATCGCCCAATGTCAGGGTGTTTGGTACGACCTTTGTGTTTCCCAGTGTTTCCTGGAATGCAGAGTGGGGGTCCTGGGACATGGTGGGTGATCTGTAGCAAGCTATAATTTGAATAGCAGTTTTGCCCGTTGTTAGTTGCACGTGGATGATCTTTGAAGCATCGTGCTGTGCCACTAACCTGGAGGTGTGGGTATCCTTGATGAATATGAATACTCCCCCGCCTTTGTATTTCGGTCTGGGTTTTGTGGCCGAAATGTATGGTATGAGTTGTAGCCTGGTAGTGCTGGGGTGCTCTCTGGAGCCTTAAACCAGGTTTCTGTTACTGCACATATATCGATTTTCTCCATACTGAGGAGTGCCTCGAGTGCGTGCATTTTGAGGTTTAGACTTCTGGCATTGAGCAGCATTACCCTCAGTTTTTTGTTACTTGTGCTATTTATGGCGGTGAGTTTGTCTTTTGAGCCTTGCCTAAAAGAGGCACTATGGGGGTGGCAAGAGCCTTGGCCAGTATTCGAAAGCCTCTGGGTGACAGGTGCAAGCTGTCTCTAGCAAAGCAGCGTGGCTTGTCGAGCATGTCATCTCAGGCTGACGGACACAGGATCCCCTTTGAATGACACCAGAAGCTTAGGCAGTTGTTGAAATTGATAATTTTTTCTCTATACCGTGGTATCATTCTTGGTGAGGGCAGGATGCCGGTCAGGGTCATACCAGCCTGGGCTATGTGATCAGAGAGATCCTCCATGTCTCTCCATGTAGTCCAGGGAGGTACGGCTCAGGTCATTCACACCAGCATGGACAATGGCAGAGTCATATTTGTACTTGTTCTGGAGTGATCTGAGTGCTTGTGTTATGTGGCGGATCCTGGCACCTGACAGGCAACTAACACTAGGCTGAACAAGGAGAAGGTTACTGAGTGGGACGTCAGTGTGCCTGACTATAGAGTCACCTATTACTAGTGTGTTGGGTATGTTATTTTGCCTTAAGGGCTGTGATTGTGTGACACACTGGTTTTGTGAAGTATGTGTTTCATGGTTTGTGTTGGGGGATGGAGGTCACATGGATGTCTTCTTTGGCGGTCTCTGTTGCTTTTGCAGATTTTTATTTAGAACCTCAGATTATGTGCTTGTGTATTTAGGTGTGGTTACATAGGTCTATGCGAGACTGGTGGTGTGATGCAAGTAATGCCCTTCTTCTCTTGACTGCCTGGTCCACTCTTTGTTTGAGCGAGAGCTTAGCCTCCAGTTTGGCTGTATAATTGCATCTCTCCCATGTATCTCTCCCATGTATAAGAGTTTGGTGGAAGGAGGAGAGGGTTGTCTGTGTACATGAGGCAATTATAACATTGCCTCAAAATGCCCAGATTCACCAGTTGGACTGGAGAGTACACCTGAAACTGCCCTTTGGACATGCCTGGATAGGTACAGTGAACTGTTTTACTGGTAAGGTCGAATAGAGAACCTTGTCCTTCTCTACAGTATGGGGGGGTGTAGTGCTAAGGTTTATTAGTGCTTGCTATGAGTTTTGGGTAAGCGCAGGGATGAGAAATGAATGATTTTGAGTGCTTAAGTTGAAAGTTTGTCTAGTCCCAAGGGGAAAATTGAAGAGTAGACTTTGTGGAGCCGGGAATAGTTATACCCTAGCTAATCTGCGCTGCCCGGCGTGCAAAACCACGCAAATGCGAGTTTTATAGCAGGGAAATGAAAGATGAAAATTAGCCCAAAATGGCCAGTAGACTACTAATTACAGGGCTGAAACCATTCCAGGGACAGATAGGCTGCTCAAAGCTCACCTCTCTTACAGTAAGCAGAGAAACTTCCTTCTATCCAAGTTAAGGTATGGGCAAACAGAAATTTGTAACACAGCCCTGAATTCATTTTTAGGCGGAATTAGCTCATTATGATCAGTAAGGACGACTTGAGTAATTCAGTAAAAGACTACATCACAGATATTAATCAGCCCTTCCTCCCATCCAAATTCCACACGACTGACAAAGCCAAGAAAAATGCCCAAAATACAGGGTAGCTCCATGCTAGTAGTCGGCAAGTAATTACCTTTATCTCACTCGGGCGACTACGGAGTATAATCAGAAATAAAGAAAGACAAGCAAAAATGTCAGACTTCTCTGGCTGATCGTTTACAAGTGTTAATTCGTGTTATCTCACCTAACCATCCCTCTGGTTACAGTAACAGTCAGAAATTAAAGAGAGAGAAATATTGTCCAAAATATCCGGGTGAGCAATGCCAACAATCGAACAAAAAGATCAGACCTAAATTTTCATGAAAGCCATAAGAGTTTCTAAAAAGTGTTGAACACCTACACCAGGGGGTGCTCACCATAAAAAGCCTTGCAGCCCTTGGTCATAAGCGAATGGCTGGCTGGCAGCCAGTTACTCAGCTTGGGTTACGTGGGATAGCTCTTCTAAGTGAAAGCTGTACATAAACCAGTCAACCTGCCAAACATGAACTAATTGCAAAACACAATGTAGGTTCACTGACAGGACGCAGCTTGGAAGTGGATGACATGATGGTAAGAGGGTAGGTGGACATCCTATGTATCCAGAAGACGAGATGGAAAGGGACTACAGCAAAGCCACTTGTCTTTGGATCCAAAGTCTACTACTCAGGAGGATAGACTAGAAAAGGTGTGTGAATTGTGGTGAGGGAGAAGCTTCAGAAGACAGTAAGGGACGTCATCAGAGAGAGAAGTTGAGAAGCCCTCCATAGAAAAGAACAGCACTAAGGAAAATGATGCCAGGGAGAGCAAGCAGGTTTACATTGGGTCACAGCAGATATAATAAAGACACTGGGTGACACTTTGGAGAAAAGGCTCCCAAGGGCAGTGTGCAGAGAAAGCCAGATGTCAGAAGAATAAGCATACTCATGCCAGTTTACAATGACAAAGGGGACATTCACAACTGTGGACAGGAAAAAGGTATAAAACTCCTGGTACACTGCATGAAAGGTCTGGATAGGGTGACTGATTAATATGCAGAGTAGTAGAAAGTAAGATGAGCAGTTCAGATTCAGATCAGGATGCAGAACAATTATCCGATGTTTGTAGTGACACAGTTAACTGAGAAGATGCTAGAGATGAGGCAAGAGTCC
This sequence comes from Protopterus annectens, assembly GCF_019279795.1. NCBI lineage: Eukaryota > Metazoa > Chordata > Ceratodontiformes > Protopteridae > Protopterus > Protopterus annectens. The sequence goes on from NC_056738.1 coordinate 326,948,514, forward strand.
AACTGGGCATTTCTAGGTGTGGAGAAAGCATATGAATAGGTCCCAAGAAAACTAATTTGGGCAGTCTTGTGGTGGTTCAAAGTCCCAGAAACATTGGTTTGAGTTGGTGCAGGCTACTTGCAAGAACCCAGCGACTCGAGTACGAACATTGTTCTCTCACAGAGGAGTTCTCATTGGGAGTGGATGTGCATTGTGTTCAGCTCTGAGCCCACTACTGTTTCACACTGGTGATGGATTACATTAGCGAACGGGTCAGAAGGGACAGGTCAAAAGTTGATGTATGCAAACTATGTAGTATGACAGGTAGACTGAGCAAGAACTTCAGCAATGGACAGGAGAATGAAGGTAAAACTGAAGGCACATGGGATGAAATTGAGTTCTGATAAGACTTTTGTAACGGCAGCAAATGGTGGAGTTCACAGAATGGGAATTGAGATAAAAAGAAAAATAGTGGAACAGATTAACAGCTTCAAGTATCTGGGAGGGATGGTTGAATGAGGAGGTCAGAACTAGAATCAGAAGGGCTGCAGCCAATTGACACAGTGTATAAGATGTAGTGTGTATGACAGAAGAACACTGAAAAGTAAGGTGTACAAACAAGTGGTGTGACCGGTACTACAGTATAGCATCTAGTGCTGCTCCCTGACCTGGCACCTGTCAACACTAGGGTGAAGAACAAATAAGAAAAAGGTTTAATTCTCCGACCAAGCACTCATCCCCTGTCTCCTAAAGATGAGCACCAGGCCCTAACACCCATATCCTCATGCTGTACCTGTCGGAGCAAAACAAAAAAACTAACCTCTGATTTAGTGCTCCTTCCTACTCTCCTAACACTTTCATGCTCTGCTGTTCCACCCTCACATTTAAGTGAGAAGCAAAAGATTAAAAAATAAATATCCTACCCCTAAATCTATGCTGTGAAATGAACATGCAAATTATAATAAAGACTTGGACTTGAATAATATGCTTCACCTTTTCACAAAATAAAGGTGCACAGTGAAACTGTCTCAGAAGACCATTGAAACAAATATTGTTAAATAAGAAAGATGACAAACGAATTCAGGCACGCTATAGTTCTATACTGGGAAGCACTGTAGTGCAGCAGTTAACCTTGCTGCTATAATAGCTTTTGGTTCTCTGCTTTGGTTCCTGGTTGGAATTAGTTTTCTAAAGAATCTATACAACTTCCCTGTGTCTGCAAATTTTTATAAGGTGCATCCCAAACATAAGCTATTAGTTCAACTAGCAGTGATTTTTCCTAAACTGCCTATGGGTGCGGGGTGGGGGATTGTGTCCCATCCAGGACTGTTTATTTGCCTTACACGTACTGTTCCCTGGGATAGCTTCTGACTCATTGCAACTCTGAAAAGATTAAAATGAATATCGCAGACTGAATGGTGTTCCAGTGAAGAAACAACATCATATTACTGGTTATCTAAGGAATGTAGAAAAGGCAGTACATCAACAATTAACTGCCTGTCTGTTATAAACAGTACTTCTCAACAACCAACAGTTAATACAGTCTTGCACTGAAAAATGTCCTGTCTAGAATCTGGTCTAACCCACAGCTGCATGGATTCCACAAGAGTCACAGTATGACGTTTCTGCCAGTTCTGGATTATTTGTACCTAAATTACAAGGGCTAGCCTTCTAAAGTACCTATGAACATAACAATCGGGGTGCTCTGCATTAAAACAACTAGAACAGCAGTACTGTCCACACAATTATCTTTCTCAAGATGTGTGGCAGTAATTAGCAGCCTAACAGCAAAGATGAAGAGGCCATAATTTTTAGTACACTACTACACCACTCCTACAAGAATAATTCCTTAGTTACACCTTATGTTAAGCACTGATCTGAAGTAGTTAACTTCATTGGATCAGCAACCTGTGGGTATTGGATCCAACCTGGATCCGAGCCGGCAGCTTTCCAAGCTAAAGATCCGAGCTCTCAGCTCCTCCCCCTTACCCATAATACCCTGCTACCTCCCTCCAGTCCTCCGATCTCGTTTGCCGCGGCTTCTTGAAGCACGAGTGACGAGCTCTTGGCTGTTTAGGTGAGAGTAAGTTGGGAAAATTTCTAAAATTTCCTTCAAATTTGTAGCGCTTTTTGTGTGTGTTTCAGACCCTTAGTTAAGTGAAATCAGTTTTGGTTCATTTTAATTGAAATTTAGTGTGTTCCCCTTCCCCTTTCTGTGTGTTAGGGTGTGTGCGTGAGTGTCATGGCCGAGGGCCCTAAGGCCATTTTTTCGAAATGCGCTGCGTGTGGTCATAAGCTGTCCCCAGCGGATGGCCACACTCGGTGCGTTCTTTGCCTGGGGGTAGCCCATTTAACATCGTGCTGCCAGATTTGCACGGCCTTTAACCCCCGGGCTCTGAGAGACTGGAGGAACAAGCTAATCTTGGTGGGACATTTGCCCGCGGATTCTTCTTCCTCCTCTCCCTCACTGGCGACAGTCACGGCTACGACTGTCCAGCCTTCAGCTCCCCCTTCCTGGCTGGGACTCAACCTCCTGCTGTTTTCCAGGGAGAGGGGGACTCTTCTAAGAAAGAGAAGAGGCATAGAGAGACGGAGAAAGAGAGCAGAGATAGACATAAAAGTCACAAGGCGGGCCGACTCAGCCCCTTCGGCCCTGCCGGCTAAACTGATCTGTTTCCCAGTGAGGGTTTCCAGGTCCTCCCCCCTCTCGGCTCTGTTCTCCATGCTTCTCTCCGGACCCGGAGGAGGAGTCCCGGTCACCTTCGAGGTCGTGTAGGCGGCCTTTCCGGCCTGCCTCGACGACTTCTTCTAGGTCTACTAGGAGTCTTTCCGACACAGATATGGACCGGATGATGCGTCAATTCCTGCAGGCCCAGATGCAGATGGGAGTGCTCTTGCCTCCCCCTCCGGGGGGAGGGGGAGCTCGGCCCCTTTCTTTGCACCCATCGCTCCTTCTCCGATCCACTATCTGATTTCAGAGCAGTCTGATAAGAGTATTCTCGGAGCCGGGGAGTCGGCGACGATGGTAGTTGCTTGGCCCCTTTCTTTGCGCCCATCACTCCTTCTCCGATCCTCTATCGGGTTTCGGAGCAGTCTGATCCGAGTAGTCTCTGAGCCGGGGAGTCGGCGCCAATAGTAGTTGCTACTTCGCTGGCCTTACTCTCGAGTTTATTGGGTCATCTTTCGGACCCGAGCTGTCGGGGCCGAGAGCCAAGCTTCGGATCCACAGGGGTGAGTGTGTCTTCGGCTCAGTTGTGGTCTGAGCGTACTTCCCTTTCGGGTCTGATCAAAGAGTTCGAGGTCCCCGGTTCATGCTACAGATCCACCCTTCATTCCCTCCCATATGGGCCTGTCTTCCATCATCTGGCCCCAGGGACAGCCTGCGTCTGCACCCCAGCTAGTTCCTGTAGTGGAACATGACCCTGTTGGTGAGCCCTCCTCTGACAGTCCCGCTGAGGAGATCCGTCACAAACGAAAGTGCAAAATGAGACACTTGGACTCCCCCGAGTCCCTCACTGAGGACCCTGACTTGGAGGAAGGGGAAGGTTCCCCCCAGGTCACCCCCCTGAGGACGTCTCCTTTGGAGACATTATGGAGATGCTGCACATTAGAGGGGGGTGATCAGCCCAGAAACCTTCCTCGGATGAGTCTGTTTCTGGAGGCATTTGACGCAGGCCCATCTACCTCTTGGGTGTCCCCTCCGGCCAACCCCCTGGTAGACCTGATTACTACCAAGGCATGGAAGGAGCCAGACACTGTGGAGCCAATCCCTAGGAGACCGGATAAAATCCTTAGTTCCCCCGCAGACAAGCCGGCGTGGAATAAGGGTTCTCCTGTAGATGCCATGGTGGTGGCGGCTGCCACCAAGAAGGAACTGGCGCAAGAAAGTTCCTCTGTCCATCATCCTGACAAGGAGTCTTGGACGATGGACCGCATTGGAAAGCGGATGTTTGCTTCAGCCACCTTTTCCATAATGGTGCTGAATTACTTGGCACACGTCATTAGGCTTCAGCGGGATCTGCTAAGAGTATGCTGGGTGTCCCCCGGAGTCCATGGTGGCAGAGGACAAACTAACTTTCTCTGCTCACATGGCCACTCTCAAATCGATATCTAACACTTCTATGCGGCTCCTCTCCCATGCCACAGAGGGGGCGGCTAGAGCCAGTGGAGCAGGGGTTGCCTTGTGGCGCCACGCCTGGCTCCAACTTTGCAGAACCGTTCAAGGTGTCCTTCGCGAACGCTCCCTTTGACGGTTCTACACTGTTCGGCAGGACCGTCCGCGATATGCTATTCCAGAGCGAAAAAGACTGGAAGACGCTGTCTGCCATCGGAATCCGCTTCTCTGCTTCTCTAAGGTCGTCCTCAAGGAACCAGAGAGGACAAAAGAAGATGTCGTTCTGGAAGTCTCAGTCCCGTTCCGCTTCGGACCTTTCGTCCTTCAGAGGCAGGGGAGGACAAGGTGGACGCCGGCCCAGAGGCAGAGGGGGGTCGAATTTCGGGTCGAGAGAACCCTTCGACCGACCCGCGCAGCAACCCTAGGGGGTTGCCCGACTGCCCCTCTCTGGAGGCAGTCGGGGGGCGTTTTTCGGAGCATCTAGCAAGTTGGGAGTCCATTACTACAGATTGCTGGGTGCTCCGGATAATATCCAGAGGTTACTCTATCCCCTTCATGAATCTTCCCCCTCTAGGGAAGCGCCTCCCCGATGTCCCACCTAATCAGAGGGAGGCTGCGCTTCAGAAATGAAGAAATTGCTAAAAAAAAAAGGCCATCCAGCACGTCCCCCCAGGACAGTCCGGGTCGGGCATTTAATCCAGGTTCTTTTTGGTGCCAAATAAGACGGGGGACTTGAGGCCAGTTCTCGACCTGTGAAATTCCGGATGGTCACTCTACAATCTATTCTCCCCCTTCTGCAGGAGAACGACTGGATGTGCTGCATAGACCTCAAGGATGCTTACTACCACATTCTCATGTACAGGCGATCCAGGAGGTTTCTCCGCTTTCGGCTGGGGCCAGTCATTATCAGTTCAGGGTCCTCCTGTTCAGCCTCACCACAGTCCCCCAGGGTGTTCACCAAGGTCATGGCAGTTGTGGCGGCCCACCTGAGACTTCAGGGATTTCACGTCTTTCCGTACCTGGACGACTGGCTCCTCACCGCCCCCACCAGGCATCTACTGTTTTCTGCCAGAGATTATTTTTTACTCTTGGCCTGTCACCTAGGCATTACCATAAATTTCAGGAAGTCATCTCTTCATCCTGTTCAGGTTCTGGATTTCATAAGGGCCAGAATAGACGCACTTCAGTCCAAGGCCTTTCTGACAGTGGACAGGTTCCGCACCTTATCACTTCGTGTAATAGCGCTTCTACAGTCCCCAGCCCCACCCGTGGAATTAGTCTTTAGAGCCCTAGGATCCATGGCAGCAGCCATCAGCCTTTCACCTCTTGCCTGTTTGCACATGAGAGTTCTTCAATGGACCTTTCAGGTCCAATGGTCCCTCCTCCTACATCCATTGTATTCACCGATTCCCCTCAGCAGGGTTTGCAGGGACTCCCTTCTTTGGTGGCTTCATTCCCGAGAGCTTTGGGAAGGGAGACTGTTTGTGATGCCTCAACCCCAAGCCACTGTGACCACGGATGCTTCTCGCCTGGGGTGGGGGGACATTGCATGGGCAGAACCGTCCAAGGCACGTGGACCCCTATAGAGACCGTTCTGCATATCAGTGTTCTGGAGAGGAGGGCGGTGCTTTTAGCATTGCAAGTTCTTCAGGACCTTCTTCCTCCGGGGACTATTGCAGTTCAGACAGACAACATGGCGGTGGTCTGGTACATCAACAAACAAGGAGGAACCAGGTCTTACCCTCTTTGTTGAGAGGCCATGAGAGTTTGGGAATGGGCGATTTCCACCAGCAGTTTTCTGATAGCAACGCACATTCTGGGTCGGTCCAACATTCTAGCAGACAAGCTGAGTCTATCTATCCTCACACCTTACGAGTGGTCTCTGAACCCCTTAGTAGCGAAACAGATCCTCCTCAGATGGGGTCAGCCTTGCTGCGATCTCTTCTAGTCTCCTTTGAATGCAAAGTGCAGCAAATATTTCGCTCCAATTCCCCCACCGGGGGAGAGCCCCAGAGATGCTCTAGTTCATGCTTGACCACCTGGTCTTCTTTATACTTATCCTCCTCTCCCGTTAATGACGAAATTTCCACAGAAAGCTTGTGTTCTGGGGAAACCTAGGAGTTTTGGTGATGACGCAGTCTTTTACAATAGGTTATTGGAAATGGAATCTAGGTTCATTCTAAATTACAAAACTCTTTTCCCAAATGGTATGAATATGGAAATATAAAAAACATTTTCACAGAAAAAATTTTATATACAAGTTTTAGATTTGTAATTAATTATTATATGCATTTAAAGTAAGGGCATGTTTGAAATACATATGAGATGGAGTGCATTTATTATATTTAATGTTTTGTAATGAAAAAAATTCTTGTTCATGGAAGAAAATTTGAAATTTAAAATTTGTGTATGTTTAATGCACCACATCTTATATTAGATAAGAAGTATGAGATTATAAAGGTGAAGTCAGAAACTTCATAGTGAAAATGGCATTGAAGCATTTTGGGTAATTGTTTAACAGTTTTATTGAATCAATTATTTATGCAAATGATATAGATGCGTTATAAAAGGGGTGTTGTTTGAATTAAAAAATGTATTCCATGAGAAGGCGAAGGCCGAGGTACCAGAATTAAAAGACATTCAAACAGTGTGTGCTGCTTGTGTTGTGTTCCAGTATTCCAGTTTTGCTTTTTGGAGCTTGTTGTTTTTCGGTGCTTTTAGCATTGCAAGTTCTTCAGGACCTTCTTCCTCCGGGGACTATTGTAGTTCAGACAGACAACATGGCGGTGGTCTGGTACATCAACAAACAAGGAGGAACCAGGTCTTACCCTCTTTGTCGAGAGGCCATGAGAGTTTGGGAATGGGCGATTTCCACCAGCAGTTTTCTGATAGCAACGCACATTCCGGGTCGGTCCAACATTCTAGCGGACAAGCTGAGTCTATCTATCCTCACACCTTACGAGTGGTCTCTGAACCCCTTAGTAGCGAAACAGGTCTTCCTCAGATGGGGTCAGCCTTGCTGCGATCTCTTCTAGTCTCCTTCGAATGCAAAGTGCAGCAAATATTTCGCTCTTAATTCCCCCACCGGGGGAGAGCCCCAGAGACGCTCTAGCTCATGCTTGGCCACCCGGTCTTCTTTATACTTATCCTCCTCTCCCGTTAATGACAAAATCTCTACAGAAAGCTTGTCGGTTGGGGAGCAAACTGATCCTCATAGCCCCATTCTGGCCTCGTCAGATCTGGTTCCCATATCTACGGTCTCGCATCATAGTTCCTCCTTGGGTCTTAAATCCCATTCCGGATCTGATTTCTCATCCTTCAGGATTGCAAACTCCGAATCTGGATGACCTCAAGCTTACGGCGTGGTTGATCCAGTTCCATTAGTGGCTAGGACTCCTGGTATCTCGTCTCCCGTAAAATCTATCCTGGTAGCGGCACATAAGCCCTCTACCAGGAAGATCTACAACAGTAAATGGAGCGTTTTTCCGTCTGGGACAGACATAGGGATTTGGACCCTTTTTCTGGCTCCCATTCCAGCAGTTCTTTAATTTCTGTCCCACATTTCTCATCAAGGGGCCAGTTCTTCTACTGTGAAGGTTCAGATGGCGGCCATTTCTCATTTCCACATCGGGGACAACATTGGACCCTTGGCTTCCTCTAAGATATGCAAGACCTTCTTGAAGGGCACCTTTCTGTTAAGACCTCCTGTCAAGAATGCGGTTCCTCCATAGGACCTAACCTTAGTCCTTCAGGCTCTAACTGGCCCACCTTTTGAACCTGTAGCCTCTGTTGACTTAAAATTCTTATCTTGGAAAACTGCCTTCTTGATTGCAATTACTTCAGCTAGAAGGGTATCTGAATGTCAGGCCCTTTGTACAAAGCCCCCGTATCTGGTCTTCCATAAGGACAGAGTATCTCTCAGGACTAATCCTTCCTTCTTGCCTAAAGTGGCCTCCGAGGCTAATATCAATCAAGCCATCAGTTTGCCTGTTTTCTTCCCCAACTTTCAGAACAAAGGGGAATAGAGACTGCACTTGTTAGATGTGCATAGACAGTTGCGATTTTACTTGCACAGGACAGCTGCTTCTCGCAAATCGGAGCAACTTTTCATTTCTTTTGCTAAGCCATCCTTAGGCAAGCCAGTTACGAATCACTTTAGCTAGATGGATATCCCACTGCATCTTGCATGCATATAAAGCTTCCGGTCGGCCAGAACCCTTGGGGGTTCATGCTCACTCTACCCGTTCTATGGCTACCTCTGCAGCTTTTTGGTCAAGAGTTCCCTTGGATGACTTTCTGTTCAGCGGCTACTTGGGCCTCTTCTCATACCTTCATTTCACACTACAAGCTGGATCTGATATCCAGAGGGAGGGGCAGCCTTTGGCTCTGCAGTGCTCTGGAATATTCTTCCCTGAGGACCTCCCAGGTTTTTTGGTAGCTGGGGACTCTGTCCCACAGGTTGCTGATCAAATTAAGTTTACTTCAGATAAAGAAGTTATGTACTCACCCTAACTTTCCATCTGAGTAGGTAACTTCATTTGTCAGCAACCAACCCCTAACCTGTTTCGTGGTCATAGTCATGACGGAATGTCTTCCTTCTGTTAGGCATCAGGTTAGCGTTTCTCTTTTCGGGTATGGTTTAGCTGTTTGTTGCTTGATAAGTTGGCAAACTCGATCTGAGGACTGGAGGGAGGTAGCAGGGTATTATGGGTAAGGGGGAGGGGCTGAGAGCTCGGATCTTTTTAGCTTGGAAAGCTGCCGGCTCGGATCCAGGTCGGATCCGATACCCACAGGTTGTTGACAAATGAAGTTAAATACTCAGATGGAACGTTATGGTGAGTACATAACTTCTTTTTTTTTCATACTGCATGGTCTTTTCATTTTATAATGTGGCCTTTTGGGGTTCTCTTACAACGTGTGGTTCTTTCAACTTGAAATAGTGCTATGTTTTCCAGTACTGCATGGTGATAGTACCAGACAGGTTGGGTTGATTTCATGAGACGCTGACTGTTTAACATGCATATACAGAAGGAGTTCAGTAGCTAATTTAGTTCTGTATATAACAAGCTTGATATGTTTTTTTTTTTTGTAAATTTCACTATATTTTTGATTTGTGAGTAGTCTGTTGTAGTGCGTGTAGTAAAACTGTCTGTGGTTCTTACTTAAAATCTATGGGCAAGGAGTATAAGCAACCTTCTAATTGCTATCTTTGGTCACAATGTTGAAACATAATAAAAATCGGAGACTAACGGTTAAAATAATCATTAAAGGAAATGTTTTGGTCCCAACATCCAACAGAAATCCACAGCTAAACCACCTCTTCTTTCAATCACTGCCCCAGTGTTAAATGAAAGACGAAACAAGAAAAAAAGCAGTGATACTAAAACTTGAAAGCAAATACTGTCTTATGGACCCCTTTATCTGATTATCTCAAAACATAATCCTAACAAGGGACAAACCATGGACTCTATACTAGTATTACAACTCTGATGTGTAACTAAAAATGCAAGACTTTCAACATTGTGCATCTGAATGCCATACTACATAGTAAATGGCAATTGTGATTTATGTATGCTGCCTTACATTAGCAAAATAAGTGAACATAAAAGTTTCTACATATAGTGCACACAGCAGAGCACAGTTGTACTTGATACAATATCAAAACTATTTTGTTTGTTTCCAAGTCTAGTGAACTGAAACACTATTTTCAGATGCAGACTATGTGACAGCACAATTAGCACATAGCTGTTAAGCAGAGAGTAAAGTGAAGATTTAAAACGCAGCAGCAGAAATGTATTATACGCAAGGAGCAAGAAAACAAAACCAGAGAGAAACTGCATAATACCCAGCAGATTCGTGTATCATTTTCACATGTAAATTGTGTACAATATGTGCAATAATATAACAGACAAGTAAAGAGAGGTGCAAGGAGGAGTGTGTGAAAGAAGTGGATATTAGGCTGGAGCTCTAGGTGTCTAACAATGTGTTTTTTTTTACTTGAGGTTTGAAGTTGGGGTAATGGAAGCATTATTTACATCATTTGTTTACTGAAAGTCCAGCTGAGTTGCAAAAAGAAAAACTTTTCAGGAGAAGTGCTTTGTTGTAAACAGGAAGGGTAGACAGAGCAAAAAGAGTACACATTGTTTTGGCAGTCAGTATTTTGCTTACAGTGAAAAACAGTTTAGTACATATACAAATGTTTACACACCTTTTTTGGGGTTGATAAGAAACTGCCAAAGAGTAGGAGTCCATAGTGGAGTGTTTGTTTTTTTCCTACAGATTGTATATTGTATATGTAAGTATGTTGCACAGACCTTATAGATAGAATACTTCATAAACGAGGGAACTCCATCCTGTCTAAAAAGAGCCAACCAACCAACCTTCAACAAAGTCACTGAAGTCATTTTGTACTTGATGCTCCTTAAAAAAGTGATGTTATGTAGTCCAATCTCGCCTACATTCTTACCCATGGGTTTAGAGCTGAACCTCGGCTCCGACTCGGCCATACTCTAGCTCAAAGTCTTTCAGTTGGCTGAGCTAAGAGGTATCTCATACTGCCCTGCTCCCTTTCCCCAGATCTCGTTTGCTGCTCGCAAAGCTCAGACGTGGTCTTGCTCTTGGCTGTGGCTAAGTATAACTTTTGTGTCTTAATTGACTAATATTTTGCTCCAAAAGCTATTTTCATAGCTGTGTCTGCTTGTGTGTTGTAGTTGTTAAGCAGTTTTGCGCTCCTTCTGTTTCTTATCTATTTTACTGGTATCCCATTGGGTATCTCCTTACGGGCTAGGCCCATTTCAGTTAGAGGACCTAGTCCTCCCTTGGTTGTCTGTTTCCCTTCTGTGTTTGTCTTGTGCTTAGGTACCCATCCCCTCCGGGCTAGGACCGTAAGTTAGAGGACCTACTCCTTCTTAGTGTTTGTCCTTCAGGATCATTTGAGTTACAGGTCCTGGTGGGATGTTCATCGTGTTTCACTGTTGCAGTCATCACTGTAGGGTTCTTCCTGCCAGCAGGCAGTCCTCTGTTGGCCAGAATCCCAAAGTCTGGGTCCGGCGTCAGCTGTTCAGTCATGCTCCCTGACGTCAGAGCGCTAGGAGTACAAAGCTGCCAGCCGATGCCATGTTCTCCAGTCTTTCTTGCCGTGCGGTGAAAGTAGTTCGCAAGTGCTAGTCGGCTGACTCCTGATATTTTTTCGTGCTTCAGTCCGAAGACTTACTTCTTCTTCTCAAAGCTAAGTACCCCGTTGGGGAAACTTTTTTTTCTTGCTCCAGTCCGATGTCAGAAAAAGTTAATTGCATTTCTTGTGGGAAGCAAATACCTCATAAGGATTTCCATTCTTACTGTATTCCTTGTTTAGGCCCTGACCACGACGTAGCTAGTTGTCTGTTTTGTGCTAGATTTAACCAACGTACGATTAAGTGGAGGTACGATTTTGCTTTTCACTACTTTGGCAGGCGATTTAATTATAAAATGTCGTCGGACATGCTTCCGACTACCGGAGTTCACAAACGACGCAAGGATAAGGACAGGCCTCCGAGGTCCAAATCAGACGACGTTTTACAAGCAGAGCCAGCTACAGGTTCAGCCGTCATCAGTGAGGCGCTTTCGCAGCCCCTGTTGTCGGCCATTTTAGAACCGATTGCCGAAACTGACTCCCATGAGGAGCCAACTAGGTCTTTGAGTACTCCAGCTGCAGGACCTTCGGACAATGCTCCCTCAGATGGGTCCGGAGCCGCTGTGCAGGTACTGGTTTCTGAGGGGGCTTTCAGGCCTACACAGCTTCTGATAAAGGCAAAGCTAAAGACAAAGGCTAAGACTCCTTCTAAATCTAAGACACCAGCCCAGGCCTATTCTGATCCGGGACTCAAATCTCAGAAACAGCTACTTAAAATGGCGGAGGACTTACTAACACATCACCCTCCAGACAAAAGGCCAAGGCAAGAATTGGATTATGAATCTTCTGATCGGGCATCTATTTCTTCAGTGTCTTCCTCTGAACAGGAATATACTTTCCCTCCTTATGAGGATTCTGATGCTGAGGAATCCATTCCATCAGCTTCTCCCCCTGAGGATTTTTCTTTTGGGGAAACTTTACATGACTTGAGAGAACATTTTCACTGGGAAGGACAGGAGTACTCTGAATCTAAGAGAAGACTTGGGGATTTCCTTCTTCTTCCCCAACATAGACCCCTGGCTATTCCCCCTATTTTGGATATTGTGGATGATGCCTTTTCTGAGGCTAACTTAACTCCTGACTCCTTTCCTCCAGCCCCTGCTAAGCCCGACAGATATTACAGGGTCCCTGACTCACACCAGTTCCTTTACAAAAATCCTACTGCTGATCCAGAAAACATTTCTCAGGGTCCTAAGGGGGTTAAGGCCGCCTCTGCTAAAAACCCTATTCCGACAGACAAGGATTCTAGAGCTTTGGAGAGATGGGGCAAAAAAGTGTACACTTCTGCTGCTTTATCTATTAGGGCTTTAAATTGTCAATTTCATATGCTAAAATATCAGCAATTTCTACTGTCTGTTTTGAAACAAAAGCTAGGTACCATTTCTGCATGTGCAGATAATGAGGAATTACACGATTTGATACATGCAACTGAACTGAACAAGTGGGGAAGCATGGTTTACACTGTGGTTTTGATGACTTGGAGGCTTCATGCAGGGCGGCTGCCTCTGGCACAGTCATTAGAAGGCATGCTTGGTTAAAAGGAGCAAAACTTACCTGATCAAGTGAAAGCAAACTTACTGGATGCTCCTGTTCAGCATAATGTTTTGTTTGGGTCTAAGGCTGAAGAGGTGATAAAGAAAATGGAGGATAAGGCAAAATCCATGCAAACTGTTAAGGATTTCTTAAAAGTTCAGCCCCCAAGATTTAGCAGAAATTGGCCAACTAAAAATTGGTCCTTTCCCAGCTCGGGCAGGCCTCAAAGGGGTAGATATAGGCGTTCCAGAGGGAAGACCCAAGCACAGACCTTTTACAGATCTAGACAGTGGAGTGCTTCCACCTCCAGGGGTGGAGAGGACAGACCTCAATCTTACAGAAAACAGGCTTAATGACTCCACCTGCATGGCTCCAGGAACTTCTCTCCTGGAAGCCCTTCTAGAAGGAAAACTCTATCTTTTTCAACAAAATTGGACTTGCATAACCCAAGACAAGTGAGTTCTGGATGTAGTTTCAAGAGGTTACAAATTCCACTTTCATACCTTGCCAAGACCGCACGGATGGCCAGACCTACCAAAACACCAATGGGCAGAGGCATTAAACCAGGTGGGATCTCTCATGGCTACGAGGGCCATAGAACTGGTTCCACAATCGGAGACGGGGCAAGGCTTTTACTCTAGGCTCTTCCTAGTTCCCAGAAAGCAAAATTCATGTAGACCCATCTTGGATCTCTCAGTCTTAAACACCTTCCTGGAGATACCAAAGTTCACAATGCTTACTCTGCAGCAGCTCCTGCCAAAGCAAAAATGCATGGATGGTGACATTGGATTTAAAGGAGGCTTACCTACACATCCCTCTCAGACAGGAGTGCAGAAAATACCTCCGGTTCAAGGCCGGCTCGAAACATTACCAATTCTCTGCGCTGCCCTTTGGCTTGTCAGCTGCGCCCAGGGTCCTGGAATTTGTTCAAAATCTACTCCAGTACCTGGGATTCACTGTGAACATAAAGTCAAATTTGACACCCACACAACAGATAACTTTTCTGGGTGATCTTCTAAACACAACAACCCAGATGGCATTCCTGACATCCAAAAAACTGCAGCTGGCTTCAACTTTCAAAACCTTGGCATCAATAACTCAGATAACTGCAAGGAAATTCCTGCAGGCTTTGGGTTACATGGCCTCCTGCATCCTTCTCATACCAAATGCAAGACTACATATGAGAAAAATAAAATGGTACCTAAAAAGTGTATGGTCCCAGCATTGCCACAGACGCACAGATTGCTGTTTTGCCTTGCCTACAAAAGGTATTCCATTGGTGGACCATGGCATGTCTTCACAACAAAGGGAAAGCCTTCAGTCTGCCTCCAGCCAGCCAAGTGTTAACCATGAACGCCTCTGATTACGCATGGGGAGCCCACTTGCAGGGAAAAGGTCTGCAAGGTTTTTGGACCGAGGATCAGAAGCACCTGTATATCAATTTAAAAGAGATGTTAGCTGTACAGAATGCCCTCTTGGCTTTCAGGGATCATCTACAACCAGGACAGCTACTGATACGGACAGACAACACTGCAGTTATGTGGTACATAAACAAGCAAGGGGGATGTTCATTGTGCATACAGCTGCAGTCATAACAGATGGGTTCTCCTGCCATCAGGCGGGTCCTCGGTCGGCCGAATTCCAAAGTCTAGGTCCGGTGTCGGTTGTCGTCGCCTCTTCCCTGACGTCAGTGCGACAGGGGCATAAAGGAACCAGCCGATGCCATTTTCTTCAGTCTTTCTTGCCGCGCGGTGCCCGAAGCAGATCGCAAGTGCCAGTCGGTCAGCTCCTGAAATTACGAAAATTTTGAAACCGAAGTCTTCTTGAAAGCCAAGTACCCCATTGGGGAAACTTTTCTTGCTTCAGACCAATTTCAGACAAAGTTAATAATTGTATTTCATGTGGGAAGCAAATACCGCATAAGGATTTCCATTCCCTCTGTATACCTTGTTTAGGCCCAGACCACGACGTCTCGGTCTGTCGCTTTTGTGCTACATTCAACAAACGCACCATTAAGCGTCGGGCGGAGTTTGCCCAGCATTATTTTGGAAAAAACATTTAACTATATTATGTCGTCGGATACTCCGACTCCAGTTTTGTCTAAAAAACACAAAGATAAGGACCGACACACGAGGTCTGTGGCCTCTACCGACACCACACCAAAGCCGACTACACGTGGTCCGGTTCTCAGCGAGGCGCCTACGCAGCCCCTGACTACCGACGACACTTCATTGGCGGTGTCTCCTGTGCCCGAGGTTGCAGGCTCCTCGGCCCACACCCCGACTACAGATACCGAAGCCACTCTTGGCGTTGAACCTCAAAATGTGGACAGGTCTACCTCCACTCAAGGTGTCTTCAGACCTTCCTCTTCTTTTTCCATCAAGGCTTTCACTAAGTCTAAAGCAGCCATGCATTCTAAGAGACAAGCTACACAGGGCCCATCTCCAGGCCCCATGCCTAAAAAACAGATGCTTAAAATGGCTGAGGATTTAATTACTCTTATCAGGGATTTTCAACCCCCACCGGACAAAAGGCCCAGAGTGGAGGAAGAATCCCCCTCCTCTGATCAGGGCTCCATTATTTCAGAGCACTCTGATGGTCAGGAACATTCTTACTCCCCTTTTGAAGACTCTGATGCAGAGGAGTCCATTCCTTCTGTATCCCCCCCAGAGGATTACTCATTTGGGGAAACTTTGCATACCTTAAGGGAACACATCCACTGGGAAGGCCAAGATTATTCAGGTTCCAAGAAAAGGCTTAGGGAATTTCTCTTGCTACCTCAGCACAGGCCTCTGGCTATACCTCCTGTCTTGGACATCCTAGATGATGTTTACTCGGAGGCCTGCCTTAACCCGGATTCTTTGCCTCCAGCCCCAGTCAAGCCTGACAGATACTACAGGGTTCCTGACTCACACCACTTTCTATACAAAAGCCATGCTGCTGACCCAGAAACCATCTCACAGGGCCCCAAGGGAATTAAGGCCTCCACTGCTAAAAATCCATTACCTTCCGAGAGCAATTCCAGATCTTTAGAAAGGTGGGGAAAAAAGGTATATACCTCGGCTACCTTAACCATGAGGGCTTTAAACTGTCCGTTCCATATGCTAAAATACCAACAGTTTTTGTTATCACGATTGAAAAGTAAAATGTCACAACCTGAACCAGACTTGAAGGAGTTGCAGGATTTGATGCATAGTGCAGAACAAGTGGGTAAGCATACCTTACAGTGTGGTTTTGATGCTCTAGAGGCCTCATGTAGAGCTGCTGTTACAGGATCAGTCATAAGTAGACATGCCTGGCTCAAGGAACAAACCTTGCCTGATCATGTCAAAGCTAAATTACTAGATGCCCCTCTACAAAAGGATGTATTATTTGGTGCTAATGCTGAGAAGGTATTAAGGAAAATGGAGGAAAAGGCTAAATCAATGCAAACTGTGAAAGATTTTCTACAGGTACAACCCCCACGTTTCAGTAGAAATTGCCCTTCCAAAAATTGGTCCTTTCCAGCCACGGACAGACCCCAAAGAGGTAGATACAGGCGCCCGAGGGGCAGAGAACAATCCCAAGGATCGTTTAGAGGCAGACAATGGCAAGCTCCTACACAAAGAGGTGGTGAGGATAACTCGCAATAATTCAGAAAGCAAGCCCAATGACTTTCCCCTTTGCATGCCAAGCAAGACTCAAATGTCAGCCCCCTTAGGAGGAAAACTGGCATTATTTTCAAAAAATTGGCATATTGTCACAAAAGACAAATGGATCCTGGACATTATAAATAGAGGCTACAGATTCCATTTTCACACCCTTCCAAAAATGAGAGGCATGCCAAACCTGCCACACATTCAAAGGGCAGGGGCACAAAGGCAAATTACAGATCTCATAGACATGAAAGCTATTCAAGAGGTACCTATGCACGAACAAGTTCAAGGTTTTTATTCCAGACTATTCCTGGTACCAAGGAAGGGAAAAGATTGGAGACCTATTTTGGTCCTATCCATCCTAAACACATTTCTACTCGTACCAAAATTCAAGATGCTCACTTTACAGCAGCTTCTTCCCATGCTGGGCAAGGAGTCTTGGCTGGTAACATTGGACCTCAAGGAGGCATACCTGCATGTCCCAATCAGACAAAATTGCAGAAGATACCTCAGATTTCTTGCAGGCTCAACCCATTATCAATTCTCTGCATTGCCCTTTGGCTTATCTACTGCACCCAGAGTATTCACGAAATGCCTGGCATCAGTAATTGCCTACTGCAGACTTCAAGGGATACAAATATACCCCTATTTGGATGACTGCCTGATCCAAGTGGACAGCAAGCACAGTCTTCTGAAACATCTGGCTTATGTAATAATGTTGTTGAAATCTCTGGGATACACAGTCAGCAAAAATAAATCAAGGCTAATACCCTCTCGGAAGATAATTTTCCTGGGTGCCAACTTGGACACAAACACCCAGATGGCCTACCTCACGCCCAGAGAAGCAGGGGCAACTAACTCAATACTTCAGAGCACTAGCAAATTGCACCAGGCTGACTGCAAGGAAAATCCTGCAGGCTCTGGGATTCATGGCATCTTGCATCTTACTAATCCCATGTGCAAAGCTGCATATGAGGAAACTTCAATGGTACCTGAAAAACCTATGGTCTCAACACAGCCACAGTTTGGAAACAATAATACCACTAATTCCATGTCTACAAAAGGAATTTCTGTGGTGGGCTCAAGCATGCCAAACAAACATAGGTCTTCCATTCAGCAAGCCTCAAGCAAATCAAGTCATCACAACAGATGCCTCTGACTACGCCTGGGGGGCGCACATGACAGATCAGTGCATTCAGGGCAAATGGTCCCAAAAAGAAAAGCACCTTCACATCAATCAAAAGGAAATGCTAGCAGTAATAAATGGTATTATAGCTTTCAAAGACTTTCTGCAACCAGGTCAACTATTGATAAGAATGGACAACACCACAGTTATGTGGTACATAAACAAAGAGGGAGGAACACATTCATACCCTCTATGCAGACTGGCCATGTCACTTTGGAACATGGCCATGGACTTACAAATCGAACTACAAGCACAGTACTTGCCAGGCAAGGAAAACACGCTGGCAGAAACATAAGCAGAAATATGACAGATCCACACGAATGGAAGTTGCATCCAAAAGTTTTTACAGAAATAATCCAAGCATGGGGAAGGCCAGACATACATCTCTTTGCCTCCCACAAAAATCACCAATTGACAAAATTCTGCTCAAAAATCACCAATTGACAAAATTCTGCTCAAGGATTTTCCATCCAAAGGCCTGGAGAGTGGATGCTCTCTTTCAGTCGGACATCAATGACAGTTTATGCCTTCCCACCTCTTCCTCTGCTGCCCAAAGTTCTATTGAAAACCAGAGCAGACAGACCAAAGATGATTCTCATTGCTCCAGACTGGCCAAGACAACACTGGTACCCACTCCTGAGGAGCCCGACGCATTCCCCACCATGGACCCTGCCTCTTATGCCTCTTCTCCTGACTCAGCACAGCTTCAAAACTCTTCACAGCCAGATAAAAGCACTCAATCTAGCCGCATGGAAGATTCCTTAGCATCACAACAGACCCTACTCTCCAAGGAGGTGCAGGATGTCATTTTGGAGGCCAGAAGGCCATCAACTAGAAAAGCTTACTCTGCAGAATGGAAACGGTTTTGTGTCTGGAATGAGAAAAAGGGCCAGGGTCCTGGAAAACTGAATTTATCTCTAATACTACAGTATCTAGCTGAGCTGCTAAGCAGTGGACTTTCATTCTCCTCCATCAAAATCCATGCCTCAGCCATTTCTGCAGAATACAACACTGATCCACCCTTATTCTCTCACCCTCTCTTAAGACAGTTCCTCAGAGGGGCCAAGAATCTAAGACCTCCAAGGAAACAACCAATACCTGCTTGGTATCTCAATTTCATTCTGGAAAAACTGACCTTGCCTCCCTTTGAGCCAGCTGCCTCATCAAATTTGCAATATTTGTCCTGGAAAACAGCTTTCCTTCTGGCTATTACCGCAGCTCGTAGAGTTTCAGAACTACAAGCTCTCATGGCTGTGCAGCCTTTTATCATCTTCCATCAGGACAGAGTTTCCTTATGAACCAACCCGTCCTTTATGCCTAAAGTGGTATCCAGAGTAGCTTTGAATCAGGCCATACACTTACCTACCTTTTATCCTAATCCTCAAAACAAAGGGGAGAGATTACTACATTCTTTGGACATCCACAGACAACTGCATTATTATTTGGACAGAACAAAGCCTTTCAGAAAATCAGAACAGCTCTTTGTGTCCTATGCTGTAGGAGCTCAAGGAAAGCCAATTTCCAAACAGACAATCTCAAAATGGATAACCCACTGCATACGCTTTTGCTATTCTTTTCATGGAAAAACTGTACCTGCAGGCATCAGATCTCACTCCACAAGGGCCACAGCTACCTCTGCAGCTTTCCTCAGAGGAGTTCCTACCAAAGATATTTTGGAAGCCGCCACTTGGAGTTCTGTGCATACCTTCTCCAAGCACTACCACCTACCATTATACTCCAAAACTAGAGCAGGCTTTGCCACTGCAGTCTTGCAGGGCATCCTGGCTCCTCCTAGTTCACCTAGTGCCTACCACCCCCTTCTTAGCTTTGGGATTCTACCTATCTGTTATGACTGCAGCTGTATGCACAATGAACATAGTACAGTTTTGTACCTACCATAAATGTAGATGTTCGAGTGCTAATACAGCTGCAGTCCAGGTTTCCCCTCCCTCCTTCCCCTCTTGGGACAGGCCTATTGGCTAACACCTCCTCATACAACCTGATTGGGGTATTCATTTATGGTGTATTTGCTTGCAACTACTGTAGTTTGATTATATTGCATTGCTTTATTACACAAATTTATGTATTGCCTTCCTTCTGGGGGCACCTGACATCTGGGGCAAGAAAAACTGAAGAAAATGGCGTTGGCTGGTTCCTTTATGCCCCTGTCGCACTGACGTCCGGGAAGAGGCAACGACAACCGACGCCGGACCTAGACTTTGGAATTCGGCCGACTGAGGACCTGCCTGACGGCAGGACAACCCATCTGTTATGACTGCAGCTGTATTACCACTCGAACATCTACATTTATGGTAGGTACAAAATTGTACTTTCACACTCCTACCCCCTTTGCAGACTAGCCATGACTCTCTGGAACACAGCTCTAGCTTGCAAAGTGGATCTACAAGCTCAGTTCCTGCCAGGAAAACAAAATATTCTGGCAGACAGCCTGAGCAGGAACCTGTCAGACCCACACGAGTGAATGCTAGACACCCAAATATTCAAGATGATTACAAAAGCCTGGTGCTGCCCGGACATAGGTCTATTTGCATCCCCCCTCAACCACCAGTTACAGATTTTTTGCATAAGGACATTTCACAAGCTAGCATGGAAAGTGGATGCACTATCATTCAGTTGGAGAAACCTCTCTGGGTATGCCTTTCCGCCACTACCTCTTCTTCCACGGGTGTTACTAAAGATCAAGCAGGACAAGGTGTTACTAAAGATCAAGCAGGACAAGCCCAAGATGATGATTTTACTGGCCCCAAATTGGCCTCGTCAATTTTGGTACTCAACACTGATGAATCTATCCCAGGAGCCTCCTTGGATTTTACCTCAGATTCCAAATCTTTTGTCCCAACAACAGAGCCAGGTTCTGCACTCTCATGTCAAAACTCCCAGCCTGGCGAATTCAGGGTCTATGATTAATCCTTTCCTTCCCAAACAGGTCATGGATGTCATCTTAGAAGCCAGACGGCCTAGCACTAAAAAATCTTATGCAGGTAAATGGAAGAGATTTCGCACCTGGATGCATGCTTAGGATTCGGATTCTCTCATCCCTTTTATCCCACTGATTTTACTTTACCTGACAGACATGCCTGCATAAGGGTTTATCCTTCTCCTCCATGAAAATACATGCCTCCGCTATCTCTGTATATTACAATACAGATCCTCCAATCTTTTCGCATCCACTTCTGAAACAATATCTCAGAGGGGCAAAGAATTTAAGGCCCCCTAGGACACCACCTATACCTGCCTGGGACCTCCACTATGTTCTGGAAAAACTCACTCTGCCTCCTTGTGAGCCTGCTGCCACATCTGATATTAAGTATTTATCATGGAAGACAGCTATCCTACTGGCGCTGACTTCAGCCAGGAGAGTCTCGGAGTTACAAGCACTCATGGCTGTGGAACCTTACATTATTTTTCACCAAGATAGGGTGTCTTTAAGGACTAATCCTACTTTCATGCCTAAAGTGGTTTCCAAAGTGGCTTTAAATCAAACTATTCACCTGCCAACTTTTTTCAATAATCCACAAAGTAAGGGGGAAAGGATCTTGCATTCCTTGGATGTACACAGACAACTTTGTTTTTACCTGGACAGAACCAAGGATATCAGGAAAACAGAGCAACTGTTTGTTTCTTATGCAACAAATTCCCAAGGCAAAGCCATTTCAAAACAGACCATTTCTAAATGGATTGCTCATGGAATCTGATTTTGTTACTCATCATGGAAAGCAAATCCCAGGAAAAATTAGGACTCCCTCTACCAGAGCTGCTGCTACTTCAGCTGCCTTTCTCAGAGGAGTTACCTACCAAGGATATTTTGGAAGCTGCAACTTGGAGTTCAGTGCATACTTTCTCTAAGCACTATAATGTCCCTCTTTACTCTACTCTAAGTCTAGGGCAGGCTTTGCTTCTGCAGTCTTGCAGGGCCTTCTAGCCACCCCTTCTACTCCTATAACCACCACCCTTTATCTCAGCTTTGAGATTCAACCCTACAGTGATGACTGCAACAGTGAAACACGATGAACATAGTACAGTTGTGTACACTTACCATAAATGTAGATGTTAGAGTGTCTTCGCTGTTGCAGTCTGGGTTACCCTCCCTCCTGCCCCCTCTTATACTTTCATTAGTGTGGTTTCCTACTTCACCCTTCTGAGGTGTATTTGCTACAGGGTATGGGGTTTGTTGTATGTTACATTTTTCTTTTACTATTAGCCTTCACTTTTGGGCACCTGACATCTGGGGCAAGAAAAACTGGAGAACATGGCGTCAGCTGGCAGTTTGTACTCCTAGCGCTCTGACGTCAGGAAGCATGACTGAACAGCCGGTGCCGGAACCAGACTTTGGGATTCTGGCCGACCGAGGACTGCTTGCCGGCAGGAAGAACCCTACAGTGATGACTGCAACAGTGAAGACACTCTAACATCTACATTTATGGTAAGTGTACACAACTGTACTTTGTCTGTAGTTTTAGTTATTGTTTCCATGCTTTTTGCTGGTCAGTCTCTGTGGTGTCGTATTTAGTATACTGCCTATGTCTAAAGATACTAAAGAACATAAGCCTTCGGGCTTCAAGACGTTTAGTAAATGTGGGTACAAGATGTCTATTACCGATGGGCATTCGGTATGTGTTCGTTTGGGGGCTATACACCGTTGGGAATCTTGTGCTTTTGTCGGCGTTCAGCCCTCGTGTTCAAGAACGGAAGAGCAAGCTGATACTGAAGGGTCTACTGAAACCCTCCTTTGAGGAAGATTTGGAGAGGTCTTCTAGTGCCAAGTCCTCTCCCGCCAAAACATCTAAAGCAAAGAAACAATGTTTTTCGTGTTTCACTGTTGCAGTCATAACTGTAGGGTACTCCTGCCGGCAGGCAGCCCGAGGTCGGCCAGAATATCAAAGTCTGGGTCCGGCGTCGGCTGTATCAGCAAGTACCCTGACGTCAGAACGCATGGGTATAAAGCTGACAGCCGACGCCATTTTCTCCAGTCTTTCTTGCCGTGCGGTGCAAAGCAGTTCGCTAGTTGTTGGTTGGCGTTTTCAAGACAACGTGGTGTGATTGTCGTCGGTCCGAAGTTTTCTACTTCTCTTCTCAAAGCTAAGTACCCAGTTGGGGAAACCTTTTTCTTGCTCCTTCGATGTCAGAAAAAGTTAATAATTTTGTATCGTGTGGAAAACAAATACCTCATAAAGATTTCCACTCTTACTGTCTACCTTGCTTAGGCCCTGACCACGACGTTTCTTGCTGTCGGTTCTGTGCCAGGTTTAATTCTCGCACTATCAAGCGTAGGTACGATTGGGCCTTGAATTACTTCGGTAGACTATTTAATTATAGGATGTCGTCGGATACTTTACCGACTACCGGAATACAGAAGAAACGCAAAGACAAGGACAGGCCTCCGAGGTCCAAACAGGATACTTTGCAGCCGGAGCCAGCTTCGGGTTCGGCAGTCATCAGTGAGGCGCTTTTGCAGCCCCTGTCGTCCACCACTTCAGAACCGATGGCCGACACGGACTCCCATGGGGAGCCATCTAGGCCTAGTAATTTGTCTGCTGCAGGACCTTCGGACGTCGCTCCTTCAGATGGGTCCGGAACCGCTGTGCAGGTACCGGCTTCTGAGGGGGTCTTCAGGCCTTCACATATTACTATTTCCACAAAGACGAAGGCCAAGTCAAAGACTCCTGTTAAACCCAGACTTTCTGCTCAAGCTTCTTCGGATTCAGCTCCTAAGACTCAGAAGCAATTACTACGGATGGCTGAGGATTTATTAACTATGATTAAGGGCTCTCACCCTCCTCCTGAGAAAAGGCCTAGACAGGATATCCCTTATGATTCCTCTGATCAGGCTTCTATATCTTCAGTTTCTTCCTCTGATCAGGATTATTCTTTTCCTCCTTATGAGGATTCGGATGCAGAGGATTCTGTTCCCTCTGCCTCTCCCCCTGAAGATTTCTCTTTTGGGAAACCTTGCATGAGATGAGGGAACATTTTCATTGGGAAGGTCAGGATTACTCTGCTTCCAAAAAGAGACTTAGGGAATTTCTTCTTCTCCCTCAACACAGGCTTTTAGCTATTCCTCCTGTACTTGACATTGTGGATGATGATTTCTCTGAAGCCAACTTGAATCCTGATTCCATGCCGCCTGCTCCATCTAAGCCTGATAGATTTTACAGGGTCCCTGATTCCCATCAATTCTTATTTAAGAACCCTTCTGCTGATCCTGAAACTATTTCGCAGGGTTCCAAGGCTGCTAAGGCCGCCTCCTCTAAGAATCCTATCCCCCTCTGAAAAGGATTCTCGTGCCCTGGACAGGTGGGGCAAAAAGGTTTATACTTCAGCTACCCTTTCTATTAGAGCTTTAAATTGCCAGTTTCACATGTTTAAGTATCAACAGTTTCTTTTATCGGTTTTAAAACAAAGGTTTTCTACCTTTCCTGCATGTGCTGAGGACAAGGAATTACAGGATGTGTTGCATGCAACTGAACAAGTTAGTAAACATAGTTTACATTGTGGTTTTGATGCCTTAGAGGCTTCCTGCAGGGCTGCTGCCTCTGGTACTGTTATCAGGAGACATGCTTGGCTTCGTGAGCAGAATTTACCTGAACAAGTTAAGGCTAAATTGCTGGATGCCCCTGTTCAGCATGATGTATTATTTGGATCTAAGGCTGAGGAGGTTATTAAAAAGATGGAAAAGATGGAAGAAAAATCCAAGTCTATGCAGACTGTAAAAGATTTTTTGCAAGTACAGCCTCCTAGATTTTCTAGAAATTGGCCCTCCAAAAATTGGTCTTTTCCCACTTCTGACAGGCCTCAAAGGGGAAGATATAGAGGCTCCAGAGGTCGGGTGCAGGCTCAGGCCTCTTACAGGTCTAGACAGTGGACTGCTTCTTTACCTAGAAGGGGAGAAGACAGACCTCAAACCCAAAGAAAGCAGACCCAATAACTCCCTCTGTTGGGCTACAGGTCCTCCTTCCCTGGATGCCCCTCTCGGAGGAAAACTTTCTCTTTTTTACCAAAGTTGGACTCACATTACCCAGGACAAATGGGTGTTAGACGTGATTTTGAAAGGCTACAGATTCCACTTTCACACTCTGCCAAGGCCTTCCGGCTGGCCAGATCTGCCAAAACATCAATGAACAGAGGCCTTAAATCAAGTGGACGCTTTATTAGCCTTAAGAGCCATAGAACCTGTTCCACCTCTAGAGGTGGGGAAAGGTTTTTATTCAAGACTTTTTCTGGTCCCAAGAAAACAAAACTCCTGGAGACCTATTCTGGACCTCTCAATATTAAACACCTTTTTGGAAATTCCAAAATTCAAGATGCTTACTCTTCAACAACTTCTCCCAATGCTCTCACTAGATGCTTGGATGGTAACATTGGACTTAAAAGAGGCCTATTTACACGTCCCCATAAGGCAACAATGCAGAAAGTACCTCAGATTCAAGGCAGGCTCGAGACACTTTAAATTCTCTGTACTGCCATTTGGCTTATCTACTGCGCCCAGAGTTTTTACCAAATGCCTGGCTCCAGTAGTAGCTTACTGCAGACTTCAGGGGATTCAGATTTACCCCTATCTGGATGACTGTCTAATTCAGGCAGACAACAAAGACCTTTTACTTCAACACCTGCAATTTGTTCAGCGTCTTCTCCTACTACTGGGATTCTCAGTGAACACAAAAAAGTCACATTTGATTCCTTCTCAACGAATGATCTTTTTGGGAGCTCTTCTAGACACAAGTTTACAGATGGCCTTCCTTACTCCAGAAAAACAGTTACAGCTGGCTTCAATCCTCCAGACCTTGGCAACCTTGACTCAGCTCACTGCAAGGAAATTCCTGCAGGCTTTGGGCTACATGGCCTCTTGCATCCTGTTGTTTCCAAATGTGAGGCTTCACATGAGGAAACTTCAATGGTACCTAAAGAGTGTATGGTCTCAGCATTGCCACAGTCTGGATACAATGATTTCACTAATTCCCTGCCTCCAGAAGGAATTCCTTTGGTGGTCCAGGGTGTGTGTTTTGAACGAAGGGAAGCCCTTTCGTCTTCCTCAACCTACTCGGATCATAACCACGGATGCCTCGGATTATGCTTGGGGAGCTCATTTTCTAGACAAGTGCCAACAGGGCTCTTGGGCAAACAAACACCTTCTATGGCACATCAACTTGAAAGAAATATTGGCAGTCCAAAATGCTCTTCTAGCCTTCCAGACTCTTTTGAAGCCAGGACCTTTGCTAATTCGAACAGACAATACCACAGTCATGTGGTACATAAACAAGCAAGGGGGCTCTCACTCTTACCCCCTTTGCAGACTTGCCATGACTTTATGGGACACAGCCTTAAATTTGAATCTGGATCTTCAGGCACAGTTCATTCCAGGAAATCAGAATCTCTTAGCAGACAGCCTAAGCAGAAACATTTTGGATCCTCACGAATGGATGTTGGACCCCAACTTATTCAGCAAGATAACTGCAGTTTGGGGCTGTCCTCAGATCTGTTTGCATCCCATCTCAACCATCAGTTGCCTCTCTTTTGCACCAGGTCCTTCCACAAGACAGCTTGGAAAGTGGATGCCTTGTCCTTCAGCTGGAGGAATCTTTCGGGATATGCCTTCCCTCCTCTTCCTCTTCTGCCTCGGGTATTGCTAAAGATAAAGCTGGACAAACCCAGACTGATCATTTAGCTCCAAATTGGCCTCGTCAGTTTTGGTATCTAACTCTACTGCACCTTTGCTTGGAACCCCCTTGGAATCTTCCTCTGACCCATTCTCTACTGTCCCAGCATCAGGGTCAGGTATTTCACTCTCAAATCAAGACTCTCTGCCTGGCAGCTTGGCTCATCAAAGGCAATTGATCCCTTCTTCTCTTCCTAAGCAAGTTTTGGATATTCTTTTGGAAGCTAGGCGTCCTAGTACAAGGAAATCTTATGCTTCTAAATGGAAAAGATTTTGTATTTGGATGCAGGATCGTGGTTCTGATCCTTTTTTACCTGATATTCCCTCTATATTACTTTATCTCTCAGACCTTTTGATTAAAAGTCTTTCCTTTTCTTCCATTAAGATTCATGCTTCTGCTATTTCGGCTCATTTCAGTTGTGATCCTCCCATTTTTTCCCACTAGCTGGTTAGACAATTTCTGAGAGGAGCTAAGAATTTAAGACCTCCTAGATCTCCTCCTGTCCCTCCTTGGGATCTCAACTATGTCTTGGAAAAGCTTACTTTGCCTCCTTTTGAGCCTGCTGCCTCTGCGGATATTAAGTTCTTATCCTGGAAGACAGCTATCTTGTTGGCCTTGACTTCTGCCAGAAGGGTGTCTGAGTTGCAAGCCCTCGTGACCGTGGAACCATACCTCATCTTTCATCAGGACAGAGTTTCCTTGAGGACCAATCCTACTTTTATGCCTAAGGTAGTTTCTAGAGTGGCTCTAAATCAGACCATTCACCTTCCTACCTTTTTCCCAAAACCCCAGAATAAGGGGGAAAGGATTTTGCATTCATTGGACGTACACAGGCAACTATGTTTTTACCTGGACAAAACTAAAGATTTCAGAAAATCAGATCAATTGCTTATCTCGTTTGCTTCCAGTTCTCTAGGTAAAGCTATTTCTAAGCAAACTATTTCCAAATGGATTGCTCATGGAATAAAGATATTGTTACTCTCTTTATGGAAAACAGATTCCAGGTACTGTCAGGACTCATTCTACTAGAGCAGCTGCCACTTCAGCAGCCTTTCTCAGAGGAGTTCCTACTAAGGACATTCTGGAGGCTGCCACTTGGAGCTCTGTGCATACCTTTTCCAAGCACTATAACCTCCCTTTGTCCTCTATGTCTAGGGCAGGCTTTGCCTCTGCTGTTTTGCAGGGTCTTCTAGTTGCTCCTTCTTCTTCATAACCTCCTCCCGTGTTCTCAGCTTTGGGATTCTACCCTACAGTTATGACTGCAACAGTGAAACACGAAGAACATAGTACAGTTGTGTACACCTACCATAAATGTAGATGTTTGAGTGTCTTCACTGTTGCAGTCTGTTCTCCTCCAGACCCCTCTTGTTTCTTTTTTGCTTACTTTGTTTCCTTTTCCACTACCTTTCTGGTGTATTTGTGTTTCCCTTGGGACACCTTTTGGTTTTATGGGGGCTTCTGACATCAGGGACAAGAAAGGCTGGAGAAGATGGCGTCGGCTGTCAGCTTTATACCCATGCGTTCTGATGTCAGGGTACTTGCTGATACAGCCGACGCCGGACCCAGACTTTGATATTCTGGCCGACCTCGGGCTGCCTGCCGGCAGGAGTACCCTACAGTTATGACTGCAACAGTGAAGACACTCGAACATCTACATTTATGGTAGGTGTACACAACTGTACTTTCTCCGGCTCTGTCTGTACTATCGGAGCCTCCGGAGAAAGTTACCAAATCTACTGTGGCATCCTTGGCCCCACTGTCTTCGGTGCCAAAGGAAGTTTCTGAAGCTACAGGACCTACATCGGCTCTCAGCTTTTCGGAGCCGGTCTCCAGTTTTTAGACCAGTCTCTCCTCGCAGGTCTAGATCTCCCACCTTGTCCTCTAGGTCCTCCTGGACACACTCTGATGTAGATGTGGATAGATGTGGATAGAGTGGTGCAGAGACTGCTCCAATCACCGGTGCTGGCTAAATTGCTTTCGGCTCCAGCCCAGTCTTCTCCGGAGCCAGTCACCCATCCATAGTCGATAGAGCCTTCGAGCAAATCCCAGCCTTTAGAGCCAGAGCAGTCGATGCCATATGATTCTTCTAGGTCGGCACCGATGGCCCATCCCGGCTTGTCTGCTCCATCCACGGGGTCCGGGACTCATGGTTCCTCTGTCGGACCAGAAGGGGGGAGGCCTCTGGATGCTCTTCGGCTCCCAGCCTCCCACTCGGTGCTTCGGCTCGAGTGAGCCAGACCCTTGCTTCAGACCTTGTCCTCTCTGCTCCGAGAGATTCCACTGTTAGTCTATCTTCGGTGCTGTGGTGTATTTTTGGACAGCAGAGACTCAAGGCCTCAGGAGACTCCCATTAGTGGTCCCCCATTTTCTGAGGGCTCGCCAAAGTTTGTGCCTGAGGAGCCCACCAGAAAAAGAACGTGCAAGAGGAAGTACTTGGACTCCCTTGAGGAATCAGAGGGGTCCCTCAAATCATCCTATGAGGATATCCCCTTTTCTGATATCCTAGAGATCTTGAAACAGAGAGGTGACTGGCCCTCAAAACACCCCTCTGAAGAGGAGTCAGTGTTCCTGAAGGCCATTGGGGCTCAGCCTTCCACCTCTTGGGTCTCTCCATCCTTCAAACTCCTGGATCTGGTTTGTCGTAGGGTGTGGGAAACCCCTGACACTGTGGAACCAGTCCCCAGGAGACCCAACAAATTTCTGTCCGCCCATGCTGACCAAGACTTTCTTACGAAAGGCGTCCCAGTAGATGCCATGGTGGTGGCAGCTGCCACCAAGAAGGAACTGGCTGAGACTTCATCTACCGTCCATCCTCTTAACAAGAAGTCTAGGACCATGGACTGGTATGGGAAGCGTATGTTTTCTTCAGCTGCCTTTACTCTGTGGTCACTGAATTACTTATCACATTTTACAAGTCTCCAAAGAGATCTCCTGAAAGAGCTTGGAGATGCTCTGCAAGGGTAACCTATCTGACACAGTGGCTCAAAGTTGATGTCTACCTTAAATTCTGTAGCTAACTCCTCCATGAGTCTGATCTCCTATGCAGCCGAAGGAGCGAGTAGGGCAGTGAGTTCCGGAGTCTCTCTCGGGGGACACTCCTGGATGCGCTTTTGTAATTTCGCGGAGGCCTTTAAGTCTACATTCACCAATGCCCCTTTTGATGGTTCTTCCTTGTTCGGAACCAAGGTGAAAGACACTCTCACTAGGTGCGAGCAAGAGGGTAAAACTCTGTCTGCCGTGGGAGTCTGTTTTTCCATGCCTTCTAGACCTTGTCCCAAGAGCCAAGAAGGGTGGGAAAATGTGGTTCAAGAAATCAGAGATTTTTCCCTGACACACAGTGAATCCCCCTCCAGGGATAGGGGAGGGGGTGGCAACTCAGGTAGACGTTCCCCTAGAGACGGAGGAGGCCCGTGTAACCAGGGAAACCGCAACTCCTTTCGTGGTCCTTCCTACCAGCGCTTCTGATGGGAGGCCCGACTGCGCTTCTCCGGAGCCAGTTGGGGATCGCATCTCGCTATACCCAGAAGCCTGGCAGCACATCACTCTGGGCCAGTGGGTATTAAAAATTATTTCCGGAGGATATCCGATTCCATTCCCCCTCCCCACTGCCGATCAAAAGAATCCCAGATGTTCCACCCAATCAAAGGGATTCCGCAGCTTCAGAAATTCAAAAGCTGCTAGAAAAAGGAGCCATCCAGCATGTCCCCTCAGATCAGATCAGATTAGGGACTTGCTCCAGATTCTTTTTGGTGCCAAAAAGAACAGGGGAACTGAGACCCATCTTGGATCTCAGCCACTTGAACCTCCACGTGAAGAAGTCCAAGTTCCGAATGGTCACATTGCAATCTATTCTCCCATTGTTGGGAAAAGAAGTGTGGATGTGCTCCATCGACCTCAAGGATGCTTACTACCATATAAAAATGGACAGGACATCCAGAAGTCACCTACGCTTCTTGCTGGGAGCCAGTAATATTCAGTTTCGAGCCCTGCTTTTGGTCTCACCACAGCCGCCAGGGTGTTCACCAAACGTATGTCAGTGTTGACAGCTCACTTGAGATGTCAGGGATTCCAAGTGTTTCCGTACCTGGACGACTGGCCCCTCTCTGCCACCACCAGGCATTTACTACTACAGACCAGGGATGCCACGATCAATCTGTGTCAACAATTGGGTGTCACTCTCTAAACTGGGAAAAATCTGTCTTGTCGCCCTCCCAGCGTGTCACCTATATAGGCGCCGAGTTAGACACTGTGTGCATGAGGGCGTTTTTACCTCAAGAAAGGATTCAAGGTTTGCAACAACAGATAAACACGTTGCTCCCTTTAAAGAAAGTGAAGACAAAAATGGTTCTGAAATTGTTAGGGACGATGGCCTCAACAATTATGCTGGCCCCTCTTGCGAGGCTACACATGAGGCTCCTTCAGTGGATGCTCTTCGCCCAGTGGTGTCTACAAAATATGCTGCTTTCTTATCTCCTAATGATCACAGACAGGTGCAAGCAGATCTACGCTGGTGACTTCACACCAGCAACCTCAATGCGGGGAAACCCTTCGATGTTCATCGTGCAGACACCTGCAGTCATAACAGATGGGTTCTCCTGCTGTCAGGCGGGTCCTCGGTCGGCCGAATTCCAAAGTCTAGGTCCGGCGTCTGTTGTTGTCGCTTCTTCCCTGATGTCAGTGCGACAGGGGTATAAAAGAACCAGCCGACGCCATTTTCTTCAGTCTTTCTTGCCGCGCGGTGCCCGAAGCAGAAGCAGTTCGCAAGTGCCAGTCGGCCAGCTCCTGAAATTACGAAAATTTTGCAACCGAAGTCTTCTTGAAAGCTAAGTACCCCGTTGGGGAAACTTTTCTTGCCTCAGACCGATGTCAGACAAAGTTAATAATTGTATTTCATGTGGGAAGCAAATACCGCATAAGGATTTTCATTCCCTCTGCATTCCTTGCTTAGGCCCAGACCACGACGTCTCAGTCTGTCATTTTTGTGCTACATTCAACAAACGCACCATTAAGCGTCGGGCGGAGTTCGCCCAGCACTATTTTGGCAAAAAGTTAACTATATTATGTCGTCGGATACGCCGACTCCAGTTTTGTCTAAAAAACGCAAAGATAAAGACCGACACACGAGGTCTGTGGCCTCTACCGACACCACGCCAAAGCAGACTACAGGTGGTCTGGTTCTCATTGAGGCGCCTACAGCCCCTGCCTACCGATGACACTTCATTGGCGGTGTCTTCTGTGCCCGAGGTCGCAGACTCCTCGGCCCGCACCCCGACTACAGATACCGAAGCCACTCTTGGTGGTGAATCTCAAAATGTAGACAGGTCTGCCTCCTCTCAAGGTGTCTTCAGACCTTCCTCTTCTTTTTCCATCAAGGCTTTCACTAAGTCTAAAGCAGCCATGCATTCTAAGAGACAAGCTACACAGGGCCCTTCTCCAGCCCCCATGCCTAAAAAACAGATGCTTAAAATGGCTGAGGATTTAATTACTCTTATCAGAGGTTCTCAACCCCCCCCCCTGAACAAAAGGCCCAGAGTGGAGGAAGAATCCCCCTCCTCTGACCAGGCCTCCATTATTTCAGAGCACTCTGATGAACAAGAACATTCTTACTCCCCTTTTGAAGATTCTGATGCAGAGGAGTCCATTCCCTCTGTCTCCCCCCCAGAGGATTACTCATTTGGGGAAACTTTGCATACCTTAAGGGAACACTTCCACTGGGAAGGCCAAGAGTACTCAGATTCCAAGAAAAGGCTTAGGGATTTTCTCTTGCTACCTCAGCATAGGCCTCTGGCTATACCTCCTGTCTTAGACATACTAGATGATGTGTACTCTGAGGCCTGCCTTAACCCGGATTCCTTACGTTCAGCCCCAGTCAAGCCTGACAGGTACTACCAGGTTCCTGACTCGCACCAATTTTTATACAAAAGCCATGCGGCTGTCCCAGAAACTATCTCACAGGGCCCCAAGGGAATTAAGGCCTCCACTGCTAAAAATCCATTGCCTTCCGAGAGAGATTACAGATCCTTAGAAAGGTGGGGAAAAAAGGTGTACACCTCGGCCACCTTAACCATGAGGACATTAAACTGCCAGTTCCATATGCTAAAGTACCAACAGTTTCTGTTATCACAGTTGAGAAGTAAAATGTCACAACCTGAACAAACAGACTTGAAGGAATTGCAGGATTTGATGCATAGTGCAGAACAAGTGGGTAAACATACCTTGCAATGTGGTTTTGATGCTCTAGAGGCCTCATGTAGAGCTGCTGTTACAGGATCAGTCATACATAGACATGCCTGGCTCAAGGAGCAAACCTTGCCAGATCATGTCAAAGCTAAATTACTAGATGCCCCTCTACAAAAGGATGTATTATTTGGTGGCATTAAAGACAATGGAGGAAAAGGCTAAATCAATGCAAACAGTGAAAGATTTTCAACAGGTACAACCTCCACGTTTCAGTAGAAATTGGCCTTCCAAAAATTGGTCCTTTCCAGCCACGGACAGACCCCAAAGAGGTAGATACAGGCGCCCGAGGGGCAGAGGGCAATCTCAAGGATCGTTTAGAGGCAGACAATGGCAAGCTCCTACCCAAAGAGGTGGTGAGGATAGTTTGCAGCCATTCAGAAAGCAAGCCCAATGACTTTCCCCTTTGCATGCCAAGCAAGGCTCAAATGGCAGCACCCTTAGGTTGAAAACTGGCATTGTTTTCAAAAAATTGGCATATTGTCACAAAAGACAAATGGATCCTGGACATTATAAACAGAGGCTACATATTCCATTTTCACACCCTTCCAAAAATGAGAGGCATGCCAAACCTGCCACACAATCAAAGGGCAGAGGCACAAAGACAAATTTCAGATCTCATGGACATGAAAGCTATTCGAGGTACCTACTCACGAACAAGGTCAAGGTTTTTATTCCAGACTATTCCTGGTACCAAGGAAGGGAAAAGATTGGAGACCTATTTCGGACCTATCCATCCTAAACACATTTTTACTCGTACCAAAATTCAAGATGCTCAAATTACAGCAGTTTCTTCCCATGCTGGACAAGGAGTCTTTGCTGGTAACATTGGACCTCAAGGAGGCATACCTGCATGTCCCAATCAGACAAAATTGCAGAAGATACCTCAGATTTCTTGCAGGTTCAATCCATTATCAATTCTCTGCATTGCCCTTTGGCTTATCTACTGCGCCCAGAGTATTCACGAAATGCCTGGCATCAGTAATCGCCTACTGCAGACTTCAAGGGATACAAATATACCCATATTTGGACGACTGCCTGATCCAAGCGGACAGCAAGCACACACTTCTGAAACATCTGGCTCTTGTAATAATGTTGTTGAATTCTCTGGGATACACAGTCAACAAAAAGAAATCAAGGCTAATACCCTCTCAGAAAATAATTTTCCTGGGTGCCAACTTGGACACAAACACCCAGATGGCCTACCTCACGCCAGAGAAGCGGGGGCAACTAACTCAATACTAAAGAACACTAGCAAATTTCGCCAGGCTGACTGCAAGGAAAATCCTGCAGGCTCTGGGATTCATGGCATCTTGCATCCTACTAATCCTATGTGCAAAGCTGCATGTGAGGAAACTTCAATGGTACTTGAAAAACCTATGGTCTCAACACAGCCACAGTTTGGAAACAATAATACCACTAATTCCATGTCTTCAAAAGGAATTTCTGTGGTGGGCTCAAGCATGCCAAACAAACGCAGGTCTCCCATTCTGCAAGCCTCAAGCAAATCAAGTCATCACAACAGATGCCTCGGACTACGCCTGGGGGGGGGCGCACATGACAGATCGGTGCATTCAGGGCAAATGGTCCCAAAAAGAAAAGCACCTTCACATCAATCAAAAGGAAATGCTAGCAGTAATAAATGCTATTATAGCTTTCAAAGACCTTCTGCATCCAGGTCCGCTATTGATAAGGACAGACAACACCACAGTAATGTGGTACATAAACAAACAGGGAGGAACTAATTCATACCCCCTATGCAGGCTGGCCATGTCACTTTGGAGCATGGCTCTGGCATTACAAATCGAACTTCAAGCACAGTACTTGCCAGGCAAGGAAAACACGCTGGCAGACAACCTAAGCAGAAATATGACGAATCCACATGAATGGAAGTTGCATCCTCAAGTTTTTACAGAGATAATTCAAGCATGGGGAAGGCCAGACATAGATCTCTTTGCCTCCCACAAAAATCACCAATTGACAAAATTCTGCTCAAGGACTTTTCATCCAAAGGCCTGGAGAGTGGATGCTCTCTTTCAGTTGGACAACAATGACAGTTTATGCCTTTCCACCTCTTCCTCTGCTGCCCAAAGTTCTATTAAAAACCAGAGCAGACAGACCAAAGATGATTCTCATTGCTCCAGACTGGCCAAGACAGCACTGGTACCCACTCCTGAGGAGCCTGACGCATTCCCCTCCATGGACCCTACCTCTAATGCCTCTTCTTCTGACTCAGCACAGCTTCAAATCTCTTCAGTCAGCTGAAAACACTCAATCTGGCCGCATGGTAGATTCCTTAACATCACAACAGACCCTACTCTCCAAGGAGGTGCAGGATGTCGTTTTGGAGGCCAGAAGGCTGTCTACTAGAAAAGCTTACTCCGCAAAATGGAAATGGTTTTGTGTCTGGAATGAGAAAAAGGGCCAGAATCCTGGAAAACTGAATTTACCTCAAATATTACAGTATCTAGCTGAGCTGTTAAACAGTGGACTTATCATTCTCCTCCATCAAAATCCATGCCTCAGCCATTTCTGCAGAATACAACACTGATCCACCTTTATTCTCTCACCCCCTCTTAAGACAGTTCCTCAGAGGGGCTAAGAATATAAAACCCCCAAGGAAACAACCAATACCTGCATGGGACCTCAATTTCATTCTAGAAAAGCTGCCCTTGCCTTCTTTTGAGCCAGCTGCCTCAACAGATTTGCAATATTTGTCCTGGAAAACAGCTTTCCTTCTGGCTATCACCTCAGCTCGTAGGGTATCGGAACTGCAAGCCCTCATGGCTGTACAGCCTTTTATCATCTTCCATCTGGACAGAGTTTCCTTACGTACCAACCCGTCCTTTATGCCAAAGGTGGTATCCAGGGTAGCTTTGAATCAGGCTATACACTTACCTACCTTTTACCCTAATCCT
Organism: Protopterus annectens; assembly: GCF_019279795.1. Taxonomy (NCBI): domain Eukaryota; kingdom Metazoa; phylum Chordata; order Ceratodontiformes; family Protopteridae; genus Protopterus; species Protopterus annectens. The sequence continues at coordinate 326,983,962 of NC_056738.1, forward strand.
CAAAACAAAGGGGAGAGATTACCACATTCCTTGGACATCCACAGACAGCTGCATTACTATTTGGACAGAACAAAGCCTTTCAGAAAATCAGAACAGCTCTTTGTGTCCTATGCTATAGGAGCTCAAGGGAAATCAATTTCCAAACAGACAATTTCAAAATGGATAGCCCACTGCATACGCTTTTGTTACTCTTTTCATGGTAAAACTGTACCTGCAGGCATCAGATCTCACTCCACAAGGGCCACAGCTACCTCTGCAGCTTTCCTCAGAGGAGTTCCTACCAAAGATATTTTGGAAGCAGCCACTTGGAGTTCTGTGCATACCTTCTCTAAGCACTACCACCTACCATTATACTCCAAAACTAGAGCAGGCTTTGCCACTGCAGTCTTGCAGGGCACCCTGGCTCCTCCTAGTTCCACCTAGTGCCTACCACCCCTTTCTTAGCTTTGGGATTCTACCCATCTGTTATGACTGCAGCTGTATGCACGATGAACATAGTACAGTTTTGTACCTACCATAAATGTAGATGTTAGAATGCTAAGACAGCTGCAGTCCAGGTTTCCCTCCCTCCTTCCCCTCTTGGGACAGGCCTATTGGCTAACACCTCCTCATACAACCTGATTGGGGTATTCATTTATGGTGTATTTGCTTGCAACTACTGTATTTTGATTATATGGCATTGCTTTATTACACAAATTTATGTATTGCTTTCCTTCTGGGGGCACCTGACATCTGGGGCAAGAAAAACTGAAGAAAATGGCATCGGCTGGTTCTTTTATACCCCTGTCGCACTGACGTCAGGGAAGAAGCGACGAAAACTGACGCCGGACCTAGACTTTGGAATTCGGCCAACCGGGGACACGCCTGACGGCAGGAGAACCCATCTGTTATGACTGCAGCTGTATTAGCACTCTAACATCTACATTTATGGTAGGTACAAAACTGTACTTTCCATCCCCTCCTGTTGCCACAGTGACCACGGATGCCTCCCAGATTTGGGGGGGGAGGGCATTATCTCGGCCGGACAGTCCAAGGCATGTGGCAAGAACACGAGATACATCTGCATATCAATATCTTTGAGATGAGAGCAGTGCTACTAGCGTTGCAAGCACTTCAGAGCTTTCTTCCTCTCGGGACTATTGCGATCTACTCGGACAGTATGTCGGTGGTATGGTATCTGAGCAAACAAGGTGGAACCAGATCTTATTCCCTTTGCAGAGAGGCCATGCGAGTATGGCAGTGGGCAGTGTCTTCCCAACATTTTAGCATCGCACATTCTGGGAAGTCCAGTGAGATCACCGACAGTTTGAGCAGAGCTATTCTTATGCCTCACGAGTGGTCCCTGAACAGTCAAGTTGCGGAGCAGATTTTCCGCAGATGGGGGTCAGCCTTGCTGCGACCTATTTGCCAGTCCCCTCAATACCAAGTGCAGCAGTTACTTCACTCTTATTCCCCCTCGGGGGGAGTCACCCAGGGACGCTCTGGTCCACAATTGGCCCCCCGGTCTACAGTATGCTGACAAAGGTTATTCAGAAAGCACAATCCTTGGGAAGCAAAATGATTCTGATTTGCTCCACACTGGCCTCGTCAAATTTGGTTCCCCTTTCTCCATCCCTATCTTATGGATGCACCCTGGATTCTGGACCCATAGCCAGACCTACTGACTCCTATATCAGGGCAGATCCATCCCTCTCTTAAAACCCTCCGGTTGACAGCCTGGCTACGCCACTTCATCACCGATCAGGTTTCATCATTTTTCTCTGGAAGTGGTTCATATTCTTCCCATAAGCCTTCGACCAGGAAGATTTATTCCAGTATGGAAAAGATTCTCCATATGGGCTCATGCAAGACAAATTTATCCTTATACAGCCCCGATCTCTTCAGTTCTGGAATTTCTTCCCATGCTTTTCAATCAAGGTTCAGCAGCCGCTACCTGTCCAGCTGGCGGCTATTTCCACATTTCAAATTGCCTTGCCAATGAACCCAGTTTAATGGGACATAGACTTTGTAAGGCATTTTTGAAAGGCACTGTGCTGCTTCACCCTCCAGTCTTTGAAACTGTTATGCCTTGGGATCTAAATTTTGTGCTATAATGCCTCACCACTTCCCCCTTTGAGCCTGTAGCTCCTTGTGACATGAAATATATGACTTGGAAGACTATCTTCTTGGTAGCCATCACATCAGCCAGACGTGTTTCAGAGCTCCAAGCCTGGTCAATAAGACCGCCTCTACTTGATTTTTCACAGGGACAGGGTTTCCATCAGATCAAACCCTTCCTTTATGCCAAAAGTGGCTTTGGTTAGTAATCTCAACCAATCCATTGAACTGCACTTATTTTTTCCAGAGTTCTCTAATAGGGCAGAATTCAAATTTCACCAGTTGGATGTTCACAGGCAGTTGTGCTTTTATTTACATAGAACGAAGGATCTTAGAAAATCAGACCAGCTGTTTGTCTCATTTTCAGAAAACAAAATTGGGTCTCCTGTTTCCAAAGTGACTTTGTCCAGATGGATCTCTAGTTGTGTTTCCTTCATTTATGCCTCAGGTGGTAAGGATTTAGCATTTACAGTGAAGGCTCATTCTATCCGATGTATGTCTACCTCTACCTCATTTCAGGCCAGGATGTCTATGGATATTTGTACTGCAGCTACGTGGGCATCTCCTCACACCTTTATTACTCACTACAAATTGGATTTGGTATCTAGAGGCAGATCTTCCTTTGGTTCCACAGTGCTCAGGAGTATTTTCCACTGAGCCTCCCAGGGTTCTGGTGCTGGGGACACTGTCCCATGGGTAAGAATGTAGGAAAGATTGGACTACATAACATCAAGAAGTTATGTACTCACCATAACGTTCGATGTATGTAGTCCATCTCTCCTCACATTCTTACTAACCCCCCTCCATCCCCCATCCTGGAGGACCTAAAGGTTCATTCTGGTTTCAGTACTCCTTTTATTATTGGAATGTTTTTTCCTTCTTTTGTGTTATGTGGATGAAGGGGAGTGATTGTGTGATTTGAGCATGCAGCAAACAAGATCTGGGGAAAGGGAGCAGGGCAGTATGGGATACCTCTTAGCCCAGCCAATTGAAAGACTTCGAGCTAGAGTATGGCCGAGTTGGAGCCGAGTTTCGGCTCTGAACCCACGGGTAAGAATGTGAGGCGAGGTGGACTACATACATCGAACATTATGGTGAGTATATAACTTCTTGTTCCGTACTTCTCCAGTGGTGTACCCTTAGAGCTAAAGGGTGTGGGGAGGTCAGCTTGCCCAACATATACATAGGAGCATACAGCCACATAAAACTAGGTTTTGAAAACCTGCGGACCCCCAATACACAAGGTAGTTCCCCAAAAAATTGTATACTTTCATAAGGTGCAGCACCACTAGAGCAGGTTGCATCTTTTTCAGTAATCGCCCATGGTAGACTGTGACCATCTAAATTTTTTGTAAGCAACGCAACTTTTATGTGCACCACACTAGCAGGCTTGCATGTCAAATCAATATGGATGTTTTCCTACACTAAACGCAAAGAAATCTAACCTGAGCATGCAAGATAACTTTTATTTTTCACGTATTAAATTATCAGTGAACGTTAAACACAGTTCAACCAGACTGGAGGATTACTCACGAAAATCCTATCAGCCCTTAAAAACAGTCTCCCCAAATCACTCAAACTGGCATCAGTCAGACTGACAGTGAGTTGGTGTCCCCAGTATTGCAGGTCGAAGCACTCATCCTGATAGCACCTTTTAACAGAGCCAGTAAGCTAGAACTGCAGAACTGGAAGCACCTAGTCGGAAATGGCCTGCTCAAAACAACAGGCTCAACTTCAACCGTTGACAATGTACTTCGCCCTGTCAGACAGTGTAAACTTGCCGCATGTTACAAAAACAGGGAGTGGAGGGCCGAATATTCCATGAAAGCGCAAGGAGAGACCACTGCATCTCTGCTTAATATTATCTATATATTTGTATATCTATATCTAATTTGACTCGTTGCTTTGTTTTTTACAATGCTGGCTTACTGTCTGTCTTTTGGTTAAATGAATTAAAACTAAGTGACTTTTTTTTCTTCACCCTCCCCATTCACATGAAAGTTTCACTAGTAAGCACATAGGTAACACACTAAATATTTGTGCTTGGCTCAGTACTTAATGTTATATGATGTTGGCTTACTGACTGGTTTTCTTTTGGTAAAATGTTTTTACCTAAATGAGAGTTTTTATAAAAACATATTGCTAACGTTATAACATTTATATCGGATGATCTGACTGAGCTCAGTAACACACAGCATGTCAATTCACAGCTTAT